>NC_142711.1:52517244-52820274 GCF_055471065.1 Atractosteus spatula | reverse complement strand
GAATGGTAATGTGATACAAAGAGTTGTCTCTTGGTTTTGTAGGTTCTTCCTAGAAACTCTTCTCGGGTTTTTGCCTGAAGTGGGAAATTTTGGGGCTGGAAGAAACCATTGCTAGCAAATGCAACAGTGATCTGGGATTGGTTTCTGAAGATTTGTATTATTGATGGCTTGTGCAGTGGAAACATCAGCGATTACAGTCATGAGTTGTGACAAGCCCTCTCCCGTTTTATCTTGACATTTTTAATGTTTTAAGTACGTTCAGTTGAGCAAGTTGTCCAGCTTGGTGTTCTGCTGTGATGTATTGTTTCTACCTTCCACTAAAAGGTTGTCAGCTTTCTGTCGTGACTAATGGTATCTGGATTGAGCCCATCAGTGTGTTGGGTGTTCATCAAGCTTCAGAAAATCTGGACATTTGGAGACTAAGTACTAAGCCTTTATTGAATATTCATTGCTAGGATATTATGTCATAATAATATGATCTTTTCACAGTTCCAAAACTAAACTGTATGTTTAAATTGAAAAGTAAATTACATTTGCTCATTGCGACCTTTATTGAAAATGAATATCTTATCTGCTTTAGCCCTTATTGCACTGGACAACTTAATCAAATTCTTAGAGTAAACAGCCATTCTCTGTCAAAATTATTATTGAAAAATCTGGACTGTAAAACATGGAAAAGGAATTATTAATAATGACAAGTTAGTCGCACACTGTGAGACAAAAAGAGTAAAATCGTACTCTTTCAACTGTGGAGCTTTCAACTTCTTCAGATGTCAGGGCTTTACTGCTGGAATGATTGTCTTTCCTTTTCAGTCTGGAAAAAACCTCTGCTTTTGCTCTTTGCAGCTCACAAGCTGACACAGTTCCCTGCAGTGTCCTCTATAGATTATGTTTGCATGTTTTTTATTTGTATTGACTATGGTTACCAGGCTTCAAAGTCATTAATAGTCACTTTCACAGAGGTTTAGCAGTAACAGCCTTAAGTCTTAGAGCTACATCAGAATCCTGTTCTGTATCAGGTGTCTGCTTCTTCGGAGACCAATGTCTAACCTGTTTGTACAGTATATCCAAGATTCATGCATGTGTTATTTAATAATAATTTTGCTCAGGGAAAGATGAGAAGATGAGAAATTAAAATAGTGCTCCTGAAAACAAAAGAACAAGCCCTTTGGTGCTTAAAGGCACCAAGGGCATATTCTCTGCTTTCTGACATGATTTGGTACCGTTCTTAGTCAGATTATCAGTGTGAGCTGCCGAATCACACGATTAAGAGTATTGCTTAAACAGAAGGGACTTTTCCAGCAGTTTCATTTACTGAAGTGCTAAGGATATTTTGGGCATTTATGGACTGAAAGCAGTGCTTTTGAGGTCGAATAGAGAGCTTTACAAATCTGACATCCTCTAGGTCTTGAGTCAGCTTTACCTTATTAAAGAAAGTGGAATAATTACGCACTTCTGTCAGATATCAGATAGGAAGTACACGCCCTGCAGTTGAGTCGCATGCACTGTGACAGCTTCCTTTTACAGCGTTTGCCTTTTGGTTTCACTCTGGGCTATGGGTGTCTGTGGAACTTTTTTTTTCATGTAGTCATTTGCTCTTTTCCAGGTTCCAGTGCCTCCCGTTCATGAAAAGACCTTGTGCTAAATGAATAACTGTTGCCATGTTCAGCTTTGAAGGCGATTTCAAAACAAGACCCAAGGTGTCTCTGGGGGGAGCAAGCAGAAAGGTGAGATTCAAGGTTGAGTCAGTGTAGTTCCGATATTTTCAGATATCTTCACTGTATCTTCACAGATTGTTCCCAGTAGCCAAAGTGTGTCTCTGCGAGTGACGGAGGTCCCTGCAGCAGATGTGGAATGCGAAAGTATTCAGCTGCTTAGTGCAGCTCCGAGAATGCACTGTTATTGATTTTAGAAAACAACAGATCTGATGTTTAATGGAAAAAAAGTAGTTGTCCTGTCATGATCGTGGATGTTATTCTGGATTTCTCATGACGTTTCGATCGTGGCTGCTGTTTTTAGCGGAAAGTGGTTTTGAATCCCAACATCAAATTAAATCACTGTTCTTTGTTTCCTATTCTATGCAGAAACATTTTGTCATGAAAATATTGTGTCTACCCTTATTATATTATAGTTGCTAAGTTATGTTTTTGTTATGTCAGCGGCATGGAATAAACCTTTTTGGTTTGTTGACGATTTCCAGATTTTTTGAATGGCTTTCTGTTCCATTATTAGTACAGTTGTTTTTGTTTGTCAATCATATACCTGCCCAGTTTGGAATGGTCAATTGTTTCTTTGCATCTTGGCAAATGTCAATGATTTCTCCACAGCAAGAATAAGAATCTGCTCACCCATCAGAACCATTTTTGGTGTAACAGACTGCTAGCTCCATAATGACCTATGGGAGGGTTAGCACCAATTAGAGAAGCAACACATCCCTCACTGACATCATTGCAGGGAGACCATCATTGCAGAGAGAACCCTAGCCAATACCAATAATACCAACCCAACAGTGCACTGTTAGTTGTGTGATGTTGCCTTAGGAACCCATTCACAGTTTGCCTCTGATGTGACTTGGGCAGTAGTACCACTTTCTAGCCCTTAGACCTCAGAAGCCGAGCACAGCTGGGCCAGGTTAGTAATGGAATGGGATGCCTCCATTGAAAACCAGGTGGCTACTTTAAGTGATTTTGGTAAATCAGTACGTGGTATTTTTCCCCTGTGGACCAGAATGTCCAAAACCAAAACCCAAGTATGGTGACCGGAGACACTGCTGTGGGAGACGTTGTCCTTTGGATGAGATGTTTAACCAAGGTCCTGACTGCTTCGTCATTAAAGATCCTGTGGTAGTTTTGTACAATTTTGCCTACCTACAGTTCCCCTATAATTAAACAGTTGGAGCAATTTCTTACTTCACCTGTTCCGCTGTACAGGTGGTCTGCTTTGTTTCCTATGTGTGACTGAAGTCTGTATTGTGTATAAAGAGTGTTGGGATTCTTTGAGATGAAGAGTGTTATCTAAGTACAAAGAATTATTATTTATGGAATGATTTCTAGCCTGTGTTTAACTGTTCCCTTTAATCATTTCAAGGAGGAAAAAGCATCACTTCTGCATCGGACACAAGAAGAAAGACGAAAACGGGAGGTAAGGTTACAAAAAAATAATTTGGCTAGCTAAAAGAGCCCTTGAACACAGCAAATGGGAACTGAACATAGCTGAGTTACTAAAAAACACCAAAAGCAGTGTGAGCTGTGGAATAGTCATATATGACCTCATCTTACACGGCACTCACAGAGGTCATTATCAGCTGTTGCCCTAGGATAAAGACAAATATAACTGGGCTCTCGTAGATACAAATAAATATGAGTGCGCGTAAACAAGTTAATTTGGAAATTATCTAATGAATATGCTTTTCAGGAAGAGAAGATTGTTTTACTTTTCAACATATTCCCCGGGCACAGCCACGGTCAGTTCTGCCATTGCCTTATGAGGTTATGGATGCTCTGGTAATATAACGAGGACTGGCTGGATCTTGACTAGTGCAACACCCAGCACTGTTGCTTGAACCTTCTTGTCTGGACAGTTGGAGAGATTGACAGTGTGAGTTCAGTTCTGCAGCATGGGTAGGGTAAAAGCTGAATGCCACTCCCAACAGTGTACTGTATGTGGTGAGTGAGCTGCAGCATTTCTGATCCTCAGATATTGTCTTTCTACTGCATGGATGCCTGTTTACCAGTCTTATTCTGCAACATGACAGCATGTGCCCATACATAGCAGAGGCTATAGCTCAGTGCATTGCATTGATGATTTTGGTTTTGACTTGATACTTGACACCTCATTTATAGTCTGGATCTTGAGCCATTGGCTTTTCATCTGCTTGACCCCATGTAGAAGCTCCGAGTGGTTGAAATTTCAGTGGTCCAATTGGCAGTGCAAGACTGACCAGCCAACATCATGAACAAAGGTAGTTATGTATATATATGGATGTGCAATGGACAAAAGCTGAGAAGTGAGTAGGACCCACTGGTGAAGAGCATTTGGTGGGAAATTCACTTAACTTATTTACAGTATTTGCTCTTGTACATCAGCACCTGTTGTCAAGGGTCAAGGGATTTCCTTGTAATTTGTTTTTGGTATGTTCACAGCTTGGCAAGTTTTTCATCTTGTAAGACCACTGCACTCACTTTTATGATGCCAGCCCTTTTAAGTTAGTCATACTTGAACTGGATGTTTTAAGTGTTAAGTTTAGGGGACTGTAGGTTCATTGCAACAGCACCACTACCACCCAGTTCAGTGAACAGAGATATCTGTGTGGAATTTGGCTGAGTCAAGATTCCCATGTGTGGCCCTCAGCCATCTTGAAGACCACTGACTGTTGTGTGCTAAGTAGTATTTTTAGAAACTGACAGTACACATTTTATATTAATACATTAAAATTATTTGAAAACATGAGTTGAGTGGTTCCAAAGACACTAAAATGAACCAGAAGTTCACAAGGGGCTCCAAAGCCGTACCTTATCTGTTACTGCTTTACAATTTAGAGTAATGAGGTGTCAATTGTAGGTTTTGATCTGCATGTCATGTTGTACTTTACACAACAATACTATGTCGATGAGTGTGCCGTGGTAGATCCTGGGTTCAGCTTGGGTTTTTGCTGGTTTTTCCCCCATGTTTGTGTTGGTTATGTCTTAGTTTGTGTTCTGGCTAGGTGAATTCTGACTTGTCCCTGTTTGAGTGTGGTGCCCTGTGATAGACTGTCCTGACCAGACTGTAGTACTGCTGGGATAGGATCATGGTTGTTGCAATTCTACCCGGGAAAAAATAGATAATAATTCTGATTTTAGATGGATGTACAGTACATAATGATGATAATGATTGCAAGAGACGGTAGATTTCTCTTGTGCTCATCACCTGCTCCTAGGTGAGCTTGTGCATCAGTTATTTGTGAGGCAATACTTATCGCATATCCTACAGTATATTTAGATTTTGGGCAGTTCTTAAAAGATCATTTGTGAAATATGTTTCCGTTTGTCAAAAGTGTTTTTGAATGTTACTGGAGAGCTAGTCTTCTATGTCAATTCTTCACTAGTTGCAATGCAGATTTGAGGACTGGGTCCACCATTTTTTTGCACTCAAATATATGACATTTTCCTTGTTTGATACAGGTAGGATTTTCAGTATACGAGTGAAAACTGTTTTAAACAGTCTGATGAGAATCAGTGAGGACGCCTCTGTCTTCCTGAAAACGTTGTTTAGCTTCTCAATATCACATCCTTACAGAACCCAGTGCTCGTTGTTTATTACAACACCGCTTATGTGGAAAAAATGTTTTGACAAGGACTTTTGTTAATTATCTACTGAGTGTCTCTGCAATTCCTTCCCAGGATGAAAGACGAAGACTGAAAAATGCAATTATTATTCAGTCCTACGTGCGAGGATATAAAGATAGGAAACAACAGGTATGTTTTTCCTTATATTAAAATAGTTCTGACATGCACACACAATACTTTATATGATGACAAACAGTAGACCTCTAAAAAAGGTGTTTTTTCATTTAATTTCCCTGATGTTCTCAGTTACGCACATACACTATTTGTTAAATTGACATAGATTAAGTGTTTTAAAATGACTCATCACTTGTAATTTCTTTTGAATTTTTGTGCTTCCATCTGTGGATAAATAAGGTGCTTTTTATTGTTTTGTTTAACTTTTTAATATGAAGCTTTTATGAATTAATTCTGCAGACCACTGAATCAGCTGTCTCTCAAGTTTGTAACATACAGGATTTGCCAGTATCCTTAAATCAGTATAATAGGCTTTTGATATTATAAACTTATGACCTTTTAGGAGCAAAACATAACATCAAACTAATAAAGAATATTAGTGGTGCAATGGATGTCTTTTAATTCATGTGTGCTAGTAGAGATTCTGATCTTCGCATACCTTGGAAGAACAGCTTTTTTTGTGTTGGGTTTCCAGCTCTTCCCTAATTGATTTTAGTTACGCGCTTTCTCTTAACGTATCCCTTTCTTTTTCCAGCATGCCATTCAGAGAAGCGAGTTTGATCGTTGTGCTTGTCTAGCACAGTCAGGCGGAGGGATTTCCCTTAGCGATGGAGCCAACCTGACTCTTTTAGTACGGCAGCTTTTATTTTTCTACCGACAGAGTGAAGATTCAAATAGATTGGTAAGAGGACCAGTGATATTAATGATATCACATTTTTTGGGGGGGGGGGGGGGACGTGCAGTTTCCATTTTAATAGCCAACAGCTTTTAAATCCTGAAATGGTTCAACCCATAATGCACAGAGAATCTTATTTCCATCCCTGGATTAGGAGCACAGTGTTAATATGAGATGTACTCACAGTACTTTCATGTTGGCCCAAGTCTGCAGTGATTCGCTATTGATATAATGCTGAAATCTAGCCTCTAGCAGGGTGATGAAGTCAATTGGAAGCTGCTGCTGAGTATGCACTTTTTTGCAGATATGGATGTGCCAGAATTTGGTGAAGTCCAACGTCCAGTTTATCAAGCAACTGGCGGGTCCTGACCGACAGACGTGTGTTTTTCAGATAAAGAGGTTGCTGGGCTTATGTTGCAGGTATAGTCTATCCATTCCACCAGACCAAACATTAAAACATCCTTTTTTTAAAGTTGATCACATTTTGGTTAAACCAGGACTGTTCTGGTTTGGTTGAAGAACTTCAATCTCAACCAAGCCAATTAAGGAAGTATATGTTGTGAGAACTGTAGCCTTCAATATGAGTAGAATTTTATGCAGTCGACTTGCATCTTACGCACTCTCAATTTGCAGGTTTATGCAGTCAGCCCTGCAAAATAAAAAAAAAACAATGAAAGAATTCTTTATTCTATTTACTGTTTTTATACTCGGATGTAATATATTGTATTACCATAAGAGGTTAGTAGAGGGTTTTTAGAAGGGTTATATGGTAAAATTTGACTTTATGCGAATTTGGCTTTACAGTCTACTCAAAATCCCTAACCCTCATGTAAATTGCGAGTCTAGTGTATTGTATTCTGTGGTAGTAGGAAAATTGCGAATACGTATCTCACCTGAATGCGACACTAGTATTTTTATCATTTGAATCTCTCTGCTCTGTAGATGCCAATGTCCATTTGAAATACTTATGAGTTATATGCTTTGCCCAGGAATATAAGAGCTCTTTCAGTACGCAAGAGCAAAGAGCCCTACCTGCTAAATAGTATTTCTAATTATACTGTATGATTTCCTCATCCAGACCTCCAGTTTTTTATTGCAAACATCAGCCTTTAAGTTAGGGTTTGCGTGTGTTAATTGCCATGCGGTTCAGTTTGAAGGCAGAATTAATTTGAATTCACACACAAAAAAAGGCTTTACAGGCCTACCTAGAGAGTTTGGGACATGTTTCTGTCTTTATCATTCACCGTGAGGACTAAAAATCTATCAAATATTTAATAAAATTAATTTCTTGAAAAGCTCACTATGTATCTGCTGAATGTCATGTTTTTTTTAATTCTAGGAAGGTATATAAAAAAGGCACAGACGAGAGGAGACACTTTAATCCCAGTTGTTAGAATAGTGTTGGAAGTCCAAACTTCCACAAGCCATAATTCCTGTAGAGTGTCCTGAATTTAGTCACGCTTAGTTTGCTGCTTTTTTATTATCTGGTGTTCAGACATGGTATGTTTACTGTAGTGTTCTGACTTTGTGAAACCATGTTAGGACTTAATTCCTCTGACACTAGTAGCTTTGTAAAGAGTTGCACTGCTGGGGCACATTGGTGATCTTATATTTAGAACTACCCAAAATCTGTCATTGAGGGAGTGAGATGGAATGAAGTGGTGATCTTCATATACTAAAATCAGATAGTACTGTAGATACTTCTGAATAATCCGGCAGAGGATAATCACGATGTATAATCATGTTTTTGTTTAATTCCTAGACTTTTGCAGACTTGCAAGGATGACAATTTGAATGTTGCAGTTCCCATGAGAATGCTGGAGATATTTTCTTCAGAGATAACTTATTTGCCTGTTCTTCAAGATGCTAATTGTGTAGCGTCTTTAATTGAACAAATTTTGCACTATATGGTACATAAAGGTCAGTATCCTTCCAGGGCTATTTTTCCAGATGTTTTCATGTCCGTATTTAATTTGGTAATATACCTTGTAAACTTAATTTATCATTGGAATGTAAAGGATTCTAAACATGAATATTGAATTATCTTACTATAAATGTATTGGTAGATATATAATTTAGAATAGTGTATTCCTTTAAATGGCTGAAATGTGGAATACTCATTTATTTTATAGAATTCGTTTTTCACTGTCTTTCAGGGTACTACAGATCCCTTTACATTCTAGTCAATCACAAGCTTCCTCCAAGTTTAGAATATCGTGATGCTCCTCGCGTTCCTCTTGCTAGCGCTCTCCTGGAGCACATTCTGAAGCCATTGCACTTTACGTACTCCTCCTGTGCAGAGGGAGCAAGGTAAGAGCACTGTGCCTGTGCCCGACATCTTTAAACTGGTCTTCCCGTCCTGTTTGGACTGGTGGAAATGTTGCACTGGGGATTCTACATCACAGACCTCTAAAAATGTACCTTGGGTCGAGCATTTCTTTTGTCCCTGTGATTCACAGTAAAATCACCCTGTAAACTGAAACTGGAAGCTATTCGTTCCACTGGTTACAAGGACACTGTAATTGCTTCGCCAGTTTGTTTACAACCAGCTGAGGAGTCTGGCTCACTTTTATAGCTTAACAAGAGGAGAGTTATCAAGTGTTTGCCCTGCATTCTGAACGTTGTTAGCCGCGCACGTTGGTTGACTTTCTTTGTAAAGAAAAGTAAGAAAGAGTTGTAGTCTGTAGAAACTAGATGCAGTTTTGACACTTAGTTAATATTAGGTCATTCAAACACAGTAGTTAAACAGCTGCATTTGATGAGAATGGTTGAAGTTACAGTTCTTCAGAAAATATAGTTTCCATATAAATGAAAATTAATTTATGATGTTATCTCTGTATACTAGTATGGTACTAATAAAAATGTGCTTGTGTGTTGCAAAGTACTGTTAAAGGACATATGGTTGGACACTAGAAGACCCAAAGAAATTGTAATTGCTCACACGCTATTTTCTTGAACTGTTTTCAAGTTTAATTCAACTTGAACATTTTCCTTTATTGTGGAACCTTACCACATAAATTCGGGAAATCTAAATATATTGTGTCAAAGGCTTTTTTTGTGTCCATTGATACTATAGCTTGTATACAAATTCCATCATATTTGTTACTGTCCTATATGTCCTAAATTTTTGTTTTTGTGTCAAAAATTTAAAAGTGCTCATATATCATAGGATGTTTTCTCTGATTAAAAAAAAATATTCAAAGTTTTCATTGATGTACAGCAATATTTGCAAGCAGTGGGACTGAGACTCCCTGACAGATCTCTTTACACACTGTATATGTATATACGCATAGTGAATATTCACGTTGTTGGTTGTCAAATAATTGTTTTATACAAGGTCTGTGTATATTTTTTACGTTTATTAGATACACACAATTATCAGATTTATGATTTTTTTTCAAGGATAAGGAAAGAGATACATTCATAAATTAATTATTCAAATACAAACAGTAACTCAAGAGTGGGGAAAAAAAACGTGTGGTGGAATTAAAAAAGAATTAATTCATCCAAAGGAAGACTTTACAGAGTGTGCACCTTCAACTTGGCAGTCAATCGGTTTGCTTAGTGGCACAAAATTCTCATCTGACTCTTTGGGAAATGGGCTCTGGTGTTATCCACCTCAGAGTTCAGAGGCAAGACTCTCAAATCTCAACCCACAAAGGTTTAAACTAACCCAGGCTTTCTACTGTACGTGGGGAAAAAAAGGGTGTATGTACAGTAGCATACTGTAGGCTCTGAATTTTTCCTGCAAACTGTGCTTGTGGTGTTCCCTGACATGGAGTCACCAACAACCACGGCGTCTGTTCGGTTGGGTTGAGTCCTGGCATTGTAGTGGCTCCTTGGTTTTACTAAGTAAGCTGCATGAGACCTCATGTGTGTGAGTGAGTAACTTAGTGAAAACATTGTGTAATAAAGTATTTTCATTTAGTAGTTAAGACTTTACTTGAAACACCCTTTTTTGGCCACACACTAGCTTTACTGCTTGGTTCTGTTACTGTGTAAGCACAGTCACCCCTTTATTATTGAGAGGTGACTGAGGAGGAGGAAAATAGGTTGCTAAAGTGAAAGCTTATATTATTGATTCATGTTTGGAAAAATACAATTCCTCGTATAGTAGCAGGTTTGAGCTTGGCCAGTACCTGGATGGGAGACCTCCTGGGAAAGCAAAGGGTGCTGCTGGAAGAGGTGTTAGTGGAGCCAGCAGGGGGTGCTCACAATGCGGTCGGTGTGGGTCCTAATGCCCCAGTATAGTGACGGGGACACTATACTGTAAAAAAGGCGCCGTCTTTCAGGTGAGAAGTAAAACAGAGGTGCTGACTCTCCGTGGTCATTACAAATCTCAGGGCGTTTCTCTAAAAAAGTAGGGGTGCTACCCTACTTTTCAAGTCAAAAGGGAAGTCAGACTTCCCCCTGGCCTTTACCAATCAAGACCTCCTAGTTTGAATTGACCTCATTAGTCTGATCTCCTCCCCACTGATAGCAATCAGGTATACATTAATGTATTCTGCATTTTGAGTACGGAGAGTACAGGGCCTGCTAGTGTTGTATGCACAGCAGGTTTGTGTTTGTTTTTTCTCCTTCTCAAGCCTGTTGAATAATGCGTGCGCCCGGGGCCTGTTTGTGTGTTCCAGACAGTATGTGTTTGCAGCCTTCACCGAGGAGTTCATATCCGCGCCTTTCACGGAGCAGATATTCCACTTCTTCATCCCCGCGCTGGCTGACGCTCGCTGCTCTTTCCCCTTTGAGCCCTTTCTCAGCGCGATGCTGGGGGCCGGGAGCGCCGGCGCGGAGCCCAGACGCAAGGCGCCCTGGCTCTTCTACTTTGTCCTGGCGGTGGGGGAGACGCACTTAGGTAAGAGGAGGAAGCCGGACAGGCTGACGTCCCCTGTGCGGCGCTACTTCCTGATTTCTGAGTTGTGTGCCGATACTGAGGCGAGAAGAGTTTCCATGCTGGCGGCCGACGTAATGAAGCGGGAGGAGCAGGAGGGACTTGCCAGTGGTTCTCGGTTCAGTGTGATGCGTCAGTGGACCCAAGTGAAATTCCTCAGTTGCAGGTGTTTGTTTGAGTGGTGTCTGAGGACGTCAAGGTCGGACGGGATGTCTTGACATTGTTGCGTCTCAAATGCGGAACCAAAGAGGTCGATATCGACAAACACGTGAGGATCTGTTTCTTTGATAAGTATAGACCCATCTGGAAGTTGGCGTCAGTACCTGGAGGAGCCCTAGCCATGACTTTCAGGTTTCATCTGAAAATTGCAAAGCAGTCCCGGGCTTCACCTGTTTCATGGACTACCACTGCATTATGCGTCAGTAGGCAATTTGAACCAAGGCAGCATAATTGGGCATAAGACAAGAAAGCAGACTAGATGACCTGTCCTTGTTTTAGATCCTGTGTGGATGGATGGATGTTTGCCCATGATGCCTTCCGGCATGTAGGGACAGCGACATCCTGTTTCTGTTTCCGTAACATTAGTTTTTTTACAACATGGAGGACCTGGCGCCCAATGTGGGACATGAACCCACTCTTCTGAGATTATGAGTCTAATGCTCTACCAGCAGAGCTAGCCGGGGCCCAATTTAGATGTGTGTTTTAATATTATTTCTTTCTTTTGTACCTTCATAACCCCTTTCTAGATTCACAGTCACTTTAATCAAACTAGAACGCTAACATTATTTTTGCCTTTGTATTGGTTTAATCTTACTTAAAGCATCGCCAGAGCAGCAGAGGGTTTAACCTTTTTGGATTTGTTATGCACATGGCTTTTTCTCTCTGTGTGCTGGCAGGTGGTCTCACAGAAGAGGGTTTATTGCTGTACTTGAGAACACTACAAACCCTGCTGCCCCAGCTCCCTGTATCAATGGCCAACACCAGACAGGAGGTACTGAGTGACTCTGAAGACGAAGATGACACCAGCATCAAAGCAGTGTCCACACAGGTAACAGGAATAGCTCTAACATGCACAAAAGAAAGCTATTGGAAGTGGTAAGGCATTGTTTAGCTGTTAGTAGTTGGTAATTTATAGCTAATAAATGCTTTATAGTGGCCTATAGTGGTAGTTTTTGTAGTTTCATAAAATTCATATCCTGCTTAAACTTTTTTCCAGCTTTTCAGCCAGACTTCAGGCTAGTCTTCAGAATTTATTAGGTAATCATAATTATTGCTACCTTGGCGTCTTGGCCAAATTAATTTCCCCCTGGCCTTTACCAACTGTTCAGTTGGAATGTTTACTGCTCTTTCCCTAGAAAGTTCTTCAGCTAAATATACAGTTTTATTTCTTCATGCAAATCTCATCTGTTGCCTGTCAGAGGCAGCTGTTGATAGAAGGCACGCGCTTGCGCTTGCTGGCTGGCGAAGGTTATGGCCCGTTGCCGTTCTCTGTCTGTGCTGGCAGGACGACACCAGGATATCGGTGCAGTTCATCACTGAGGAGTGCATACACAAGCTGGACACCAAGCAGCAGACGAACGCCCTGCTGAACCTGGTGTGGAGGGACTCGGCCAGCGAGGAGGTCTTCACCATGATGGCGTCCATCTGCCACACGCTGATGGTGCAGCACCGCATGATGGTCCCCAAAGTGAGGTGAGCGGCCCTGCGAGGGTGTAGTCATCGGAGTGCAGCAGGAGGTGGCCTTTCACCGCCTGGGTGGATCTGCCCTACAAATTTAACTGGTGTTCACTGGGGCTGTGCAGCGCGGGGGTTGAGGGGCTTGTGATATGTATGAGCTGCTGCGTATCGAATTTCGTGGTTTTTTTTTCAGCAACAGGTAGTTCTCAATTTACACGGCAGATAAGGTCCTGAAAGCTGCTGCCCAAATTAACAACTAATTTCCCATAACTAGCAAATAGCGGGGTTGCATTCTGGGCCCACTCCCAACTAGAGGTTTCAACTCCCAGATAAAAGCAGTTGCACATAGTTATTCGTGTAATGTGTTTAAGTAGTCGTAATTATAGTTGTAATAAGAATCATTTTAAACTAATTGTTTGTTATTGTTTGTCAATTTCATGTCCGTTTCACTCCGTTTACTCTCGGTGAGTCTTTACATTACCTGAAGGAGAAATGAATGTTTTTGAGTGACGCATTTTATTGCTTTTTATTTAGTACTTTCCCCACATATAGCAGAGTGGTACCCACTATATGACTTCATTTCTCATGGTACAGGGGTTTGCGGCGCAAAAATCTGAATTCAGATCGTACTCGGGACTTGAGTTTGCCAAGGAAACGAGGCAACATGTAACTGTTACTGTAACATTGCGGGTGTTGGGGGGGGCGTTGCCTTGACGATTGCTCATGGACCCCTGTGGCAGGACCAGGGCTGTCCAGAACGGAGCATTGTAGGATTGTAAGAAGCCAGAGTGCAGTTCAGCGAGGTGCCGAAATTAGGTTTTATTTGTTACGAAATGGGCATTTTCAGGAGCAAACGGACGCCCAGAACTGCATTTTCTTGTTATTCTCTACGTTCAGTCTTTTCTTTTACCACCTGAATGCAGCCCCTTTCAATCTCTTGTATTACCCTAAATGTCGAGTTTAAGAGAGCCTCCTGCATATGTATTAAAACTCGCATAAAGATCAACATACATGGTACAGTGGAGTTTTTGACAACACTTATTCCGGTTACTCTAAATGGCAAAAACCTTCTGTGCAACCTTTCCACTCGACAGGTGTCTGTTTGTCTTCCTCAGCATGTATAGAGCATCTACTGTAGATCAAATTCCACAGCACTGTCAGTCTGAGCCATGTCACAGCTGCACTGACTCGCACAGTAGGTCTGTCCAGTTTTGGTGTGCAGAAAAAGCGGGCCTCTCAGAGGAACTACGCGCCGGCTTCACTGCTTCGTCTTCGACTTCGTCTCTGTCACTTTCAGGCTGACAGGGCAGGTTCAGCCACAGCCGGCTACTCCGAACTGAAGTGGTGCTGAACAGGAGAAAAATGACCAGGGATTGAATTCAGAAAAAAAAAAGTTTTAGGAAGCAGTAAACAGATTGCTTTACGTATTAGCAGTAGGTCATTTATTTCAACTCCTTCTGCCCATTTAGGTTGCCTTTTAAGTAAGGCAAGCACTAATGTAAATAATGATGAAGCAAACCAATTAGCTTCTGTCTTCACCCACTTGTGTTTATGGCTGCCAGAGGAAGTAAGATGTCAGTGAAACTGTCATTCCTCGATTAGGGTAATTAGCTCTTTTCAGGATAATTGCATTAGGGCAGGATGTGAGATGGGGAGATCATAGTTGCTGTTGAATTAGGGCGCCTGGCTTTACTGCTGTAAATAACTGGCTTCCCTGGCTAATAATTACTGGATTTAAACGAATCGTTGCTCCTGCTCAGAGTTTACTGGTAGACTTCTGGCAAAGGTGCCCACTGAAGGAAGGAGAACTTGGTGTGCTTATTTGTCTGTAATTGTGAACACAGCTGCTGTTTCCTGACTGCTGATTTACAGCACATCCATGGAGTGTCATTACACAAACAGGGAATTTCTATTAGGTTTAGTCAGCTTTCCACAATAAGTGTTCTTACACAACCTTTACATTAGTAAAAAGTGTGCATATACAAAGATAATACACAGGTGTATCGTTTTTATCCATGTCAATTTTTTTCATCTAAATTTTTACATAGTATGGCTTTTTTTTGTTCTTCCTGTAGAAATACATGCTGTATATAAAACTGCCTTTTGCAGTGCTTCGGGCTCTTTGAACATATATTTAGTGTTTCCTAGCAGGCAGCAAAGATTATGAAATGGTGTGGACAGTACAGAGACTGCAAATATCATAATGCTGTGGAATTACATAGGTTGTCTTAGATATGGGCACTGCTAAAGTTTGAATCTTCTTTTCATTTCCAAGGGATTCCTCAAAGAAAATGTCTTCTCTGTAGCAAGTAGTACATTTACAGTTCTTGACATAGGTTGCTATTGTGAGGACTGCTCGTGCAATATTATATTGCATGTCAAAACAAGTTCTTGTGGCAACTTCTTCTCCTGTTGTATAGGGAATCCAGTTTTATTCAATTTTTATTTTTATTGCGACAACCTTATAACCATATCATTCAATTTCAGTTTGATAATTGAAATCCCAATTCCACAGGGCTAAAGCCTGTCTACTGTGTTGCCCCACTGACACACGGCGTGAAGCTGAGTGAAGTCTGGATAACTCCTGATTACTCTGTCCTGTAAGCTGTAAGCAAAAAAAAACATAAGCAACAATAAAATGAAGAACCTGGCTCAAGCGCAGAGGTGGTACGGCAGGACAATTAAAAAGCTTTTTGAGTTTCATTTAAAACAATTGAGTTTTCTGGACACCTCAAGATATGTGACGTTCCTTTTTGCATATGTCAAGTGACAGAGGGCTGTGGTTATGCAAGTGGAGGTTGGTTTCTCTTTGGGTTTGTCCAAGATCTCGGTTTCTTCTAATTTCTTGTTCATCCATGACCTTTATTTGAAGCCTTGGTCTCTAATCTAAGTCTTATGTGTCGTGGTAGCAGACGTACCTCTAATTGTAATTGCCTTAAATATACTGCAAGAAAGATTGGAATCTGCTTACTGAACCACTCAATGGAAGCTAAGTTTTTTTTATTGCCTTTTCACTGCTACCACTTTTACCATAAATCCTCCTACTCTCTCTTCGTCATTATTGGAGATCTGTACAAAATAATTAGCTCAGTGAAGAAGATGATTTAATGTAGAGTGGGATTGGATAGCTTTACAAGAAGAACATATTGTGCTGTATTTTAATTTATTGTGATCTAAAATGGGGTGTGTAACCCAGGAGCTGCGTATCATAAATATTAATATGGAAGGTTTGTTTCTTTTCTCCTCAAGGATAAATCTAATGGTTATTTAATTCAACTTTTACAGATTAAACCTTTTTCTTCTTTTACATGTAAGGTATACCTATAGAAATTCTAAGTGCTGTTCTTAAACATTTGGACGGTCTTAGGTGTAATTGTTCCCTAAGTGTTTGCTTCACATATAATACAGCCGGCCACACTGCGCCACAGTCATTACCAGCTGTAGAAGGACTGTAAGCAAGCCTGCCGCCCAGATGATGTTTGTTTAGCACACCAACTATAATTGTGTAGTTTACATGGTGGAAAAAACATGAGGCACCAAAGTAATTTCTTCCGCTCTCTCTGTGACGATCTAACACAAAGTTGCGGCTGTTTTGTAAAGGCGCCATTAAAGTTCATATTAGAGTAGGTCTAATTGCTTAGTGCCAGCAGAAGTACAGAGTGGGAAAAAAAACCCTTTCAGTCCAAATACCCAAATGCAGTAATTATTAGAGGTTTGTCACTGGACAAAGTACGATACATTTTAAGATATATTACCAAACTGTAAGTCTTTTTCTAATTATGTATTTTATAAGGGCTGCACATATTCAGTAGGGTGAAGAGAAGAGTGAGGTGCATTTATGTAAATCCACGTGTGTGTAATGTACTATGGATTTTCCGGCAGTGGATAACTGTAATTTCAAAACGGATAAATGTGGGAGACTCATTCATGCTGCAGAGGATCAAATCAGAGCTGTCAGGCCTTTTTGAAACCTATTTCTCTAATGAGATCTTTTCCCTTTTAAAACCGCTCGCTCTAAAGTGCTTCATGTCACAGGGAAGTGGTGTGTTTTACGTGCCCTGGCGTCTTAATTGATATGTTAATTTTGGTGTATTTTTTCCACACGTGAAAAACGGATCCTTCTTTGTATGAGGGATATTGACATTGTAGTGAAGTCTGAGATTAAAGTGTTATGGCTCTCTGCTAATGAAAAAAATTGCTACTTTTTAATTTTGTTTTTCATGAATAATTCTCATTATTTTGCAAGTGTGAACGTAATTTCTATAATGGCAAATTAAAATATTGAGTACTGTCACAAAGTGTTCACCTCTCTGTGCAGTTGAAAAATGCTGAGAGTTTGTAAATAAGGTTTTAAAGAAAGTTACAATATTCTCAATTTGTAGCGTTCAGTTTTTCATTCAAGTATTGAACATCTTTATTACGGCAGCCCTATGTCATTTCAGGTGTAACATTAGTTTGATACAGTAGGTCGCTATATTAGAAGTTTCTGTGTGTAACCAAAGTTGTTTAACTGAACTTCAAAGTAAATGCATTGTAAACGTCTCTGTAAAAGTAAATGTCTCTAAGTTGCTTCATATGGATATTGAATTCAAGCAACAGCTCACATGGTGATAGTAGCTTTCGAAACAAATCAGGGATAAAGTGGTAGAGAGCCACAATGCAGGCAAAGGTTTCTTATTCCCCTAAGTACACTGAAGCCCATCATTAAAAAGTAGAGTGTTCATCATGCAGTTCAGATACTACATTGATCAGGCCATCCTTCCAAATTGAGCAGGCAAGCAGGAAATTGTTTAGGAATCGCACTGCGGAACCAGTGGTGAGTTTGAAAGATCTGCAAGTTCTGTGTCTGAGATGGGAGTCGGTGTTCAGGACATGGGTAATGTCCTGGTGCTTACAGTATATAAACCTGGCCTTATGGGCGAGTGTCAAGAAGGAAGTCTTGATTGGGGGGAAAAAAAAAAAGATTTCATTTGATATTTAGGCATGTTGGCAGAAGGTTATAAAAGACAAATTTGAACTTCTTCAAGGAGACAAAGATTTAACTTTTTGGTCTAAAGGCATAGGGTTACATCTGGCGCCAACACAACACATCAGCCAGCTAACTGCATCCCAACTTAGTAATATGGTGGCGACAGCATCTTGCTACAGGGCTACTTCTCACCTGTGAGAACTGGGAAGGACTGAAGGAAAAAGTGGATGGAGCAAAAAAATTAGACTAAATTAGAGGAAAACCCGGTCGAGTCCTCTGAGGACCTAAAACTGGGTGAAAATGCACATTTCAGCTGGCTGAAGTGCTCAGACAAGAAAGAAGAGAGTGAATTTCCTTTTAGTCCTGATTGAATCCCATAAAAGATTTATGGTGAGGTTTGATGATTGCAGTCCATTGATGGCTCCCCATGTACTAGTCAGAATTGGAGGAATGCACAGAATTACACCACTCCACTGTGCAAAGCTGGTAGAAATCCTATAGAGAAATACTGAGAGTAGAACTGTAATCCCTGCTTCCACCAACTACTGACTTAGGGGGCTGATTACTTATGAAGCTGCTAAATGTCACTATGTATAACTTCTTTGAGGGTTTTGCAGATATTCAGTCTCCTTCACATCTAACAGTGTTCAATTTGATCATTATAGTTTTGGATAAAAGTGTTCATAAAAAAAACTATATACCATACTTGCAATTATAAGTAAAATATTATTGGCTGGGGGATGAGTAACTTCTGTTTTTAGGTTGTGTCACTAGGTACAGCACAGTGCCTAAGGTCTTGACTAGGAACAGGCTTCATTTTTGCATAGCTATCACTCGTGTCTTGTTATTGGTGTATAGGAAACCGAAATCCAACAATTTCATAAAATTTGTGTTAATTGAATGGCAGGCTTTAATATCGCAGTTCTGGATAAATAAATGTTTGGCTTTTCAAGGTCATTTTTATGCCTAAGATGTGCACTTTGCCCCTTTGCCGGTGCTGCCCTTTT
The DNA here is from genome assembly GCF_055471065.1 of Atractosteus spatula. NCBI lineage: Eukaryota > Metazoa > Chordata > Actinopteri > Semionotiformes > Lepisosteidae > Atractosteus > Atractosteus spatula. The sequence goes on along the minus strand of NC_142711.1, from coordinate 52,801,556 downwards.
GAGTTTATTGCATATGCAGGCCTTCATCTCATGATTGAAATGGCAGTGCCTGTGGAGAGGGGGGGGGGGGGGGGTCTTCCTTCTGACACTCTTTAAATCAGCCTTGTCAGTCAGCATTTTAGTGCCTTGTTTCTAATTCCAATCAAACACAAGCGCACTATTAAAACAATAAAAAAGTGTTCCAGTTTCCTGTGGTGGATAAATGGGCATGCATCTAGATTTATTTCTTAAAGATATTTTTCAGTCGTTCCTTATCTTGGCTGAGTTTTTTGCTCTTTGGTTTTGCTGTTTAAGTTGCATGTGCTATTCTGTTCTCTAATTAAGAATTGGAGAGAGACATCGACAGCAAGGTTTTTTATATAGGTGACATTTGATTTGTTTCTGGAGATGATATTTTCCTTCCCAGTCTTAACCCTGTGTTAGCAAGGGGGACGAAGGGACAGAAATGCAGTTAGGTTCCAATTGTTTAGTTCTCTGGGCAAGAGCTATTGCATGTGGGGTTTTATTTTACTCAGTTAGCATCTCAGTGCTACCTTGCACTAGTTCAGCCTTGTAAATGGAGACAAAGCACAGCTTGTGATGAAGGCACATGCACAGAGCAGAGTCCATTTTCGCAAGTGTGCTATACCTGTCCTTTGGATTGTTTGAAAAGGACAGGTTCCAGTCGTATTTGCTCTGCTGCAATTCTCAGAAGGTGTCAAAGCACGCAGGCTCACTTGGGTCACCCCTGAGCATTGTGTGGTGCAGTGTTGTACCATTGTTGTTCTCTTCATTAACTTAAATGGGCTCTGCAGGAAGCCAGGATCTGTTTATGACCTGGGCTGAAACCCTCACTGTCAACTAGTTTACTAATGGAAGGTGCCTCACCTAAATAAAGCTTAATGGGTCATTTAATCTATTTCATTGCACATAAGGAATGTGACACCTTTTAATATGGAGGAGAAATTCCTTTGGGATGTGTTGTTCAACCATTTTCTGTTTTTATATGTCCTCTCATGAATACAACAAAGCAATGTTTGTTTTTTTTCCCTTAAAATATAAAAATCATTCATATACTGTAAATAGATTTAAAAAATAAGTCTTACTGCTTCGTGGGAATTGTTAAATCTTTATTAAAATATGAAGCAATGCTGAAACAACATTTTGTTTAGCATGGGTTTTATTGGAGGTTAATATGCATAGTTGGTTTACTTCGGCAGCTGAAATGTATTTAAACCGTTTATTTAAACTTATTTTCTGTGCTTTCAGACTCCTCTACAGCTTGGCGTTCAACGCAAGGTTCCTAAGGCATCTTTGGCACTTGATAACATCTATGACGACGAAGATGATCACTGGGTATAGTAAAAGCTTTTAGTAGCATTTTTTTCACAAGTTCTCAAGGTTTTTATGTGTTTTGCCTCAGTGTAACAGCAATTATACTGCTGACATTAGAAGAGCGCTAGGTGTGGTATTTCACAGGAAAACGCTGCTAGTTAAATGTTTCCTCATGTCTGCTCAATCTATTGGTACTGGAGGGCTGCTAAGCTTTTTATTCACTCCTTTCTCCAAAGCATAGTTTAAGAGCAAACCAAAGCGCCTCACAATGGAGAGGCTTTTGGCACATTTAACAAAGATTTATGTGGAATGTAAATAACTCGGAGATAAAAACGGAACAACAGGCTGGTGCTGTTTTGAGTGATAGATTTAATATTAAAAAGTAAACAGGGCATTCCGTGTGTCAAAACCTAAAAATGTAGAATGTTTTTCATACCTGTTTAGGCCTTCTGAAGGTTCACAAATCAGTGCTTGGATATTTGTCTGCTGATTTGAATTGGACTTTCCAAGTAGGAAGTTGGCCTTTTAATAAACACAGAAAACTTAATATTTCAAGGCTTTTGTCAAACTTTTCTTTTCTACTGTGTTACTATTTCTTTTTTTTTGGAGTAATAAGCAAATTTAAGGATTTTTAAACCATATTTTACAGCTAAAACAAAGTTGTCTTCAGATCCCCGCCAGCAAAGTGGTTTATTACTCCTTCCACGGCCTTTTAAAGAGACATTTTATTTGTTTGCTTTGAAACTGTTTTACTTCACACCTGCTGTTGCAATCAGGATCATGGATGAAACCAAAGAAACAAAAATTTGGGCACAATAATGCTTAGCATTAAAAAAAAAACAGTGAATGTTGAGACCACTAGTCGGTAAAAGGTGTGATAGCTGTGTAATTGTGACAGGGAAGAGAAGTGTGTAAGTTTGAACTTCTGGGAATGTCTTTTTCCCCACGTGTTCTTAGGTCCATGGTGCCCCTGCTGCAGGTGATTTCTCGTGGGTCTCCAATGTCACTAGAAGACTCCAACAGGATCATACCCCTCTTCTATCTCTTCAGCTCTCTCTTCAGCCACTCGCTGATCTCCGTTCACGACAGTGAATTTTTTGGATATCCCATGGAAGGTAGGGAACCGAGCAAGTTTGTAGGTCACATTCCTACACTAGTGGGACAGGTGCGTGTTGCAGAGGCCGTTTTGATGTAAAAAAAAAAAGAATGTTTTTTCATAAATGTTTCCAGAATGAAAATGGGATAAATAAACTGAAACCATTTTTTTTCAAGCATGGAATTATCTCCTAATTACACTTTGTCAGGATTTCATTTTGCTTTAAGTGCTTTCCACACAAAGCAATGTGACTTAATACAGAAGATGAATAGTCAAGATGAAAAAATATACCTTTTGTCTCTAATTATGTTTGTGCACATTGGACCTGCCTCAAACTATTCATGTAATCTGATCATTTAGTCCTTTTATTTTGCAGTTATCACTGTGTCTGCACTGCAGTACAAAAGGGGGCTCTATACTTTAGCTCTTCCTAGTCTACATACATGTTTCTAGGAGGTGAATTCCCATGACATGCAATTAAATACCATGGAAGGCTTATAGAAAAAGAGAGAGAAGTACCAAAATGTGTTAATAACCTGCTGGAAATGAAGGCACATTCAAACAGGTGAAAGAGTTATTTTTTCTAAGATATCACATTCTGTAATTTGCCTTCACTAGGCTGCTGAGACACCCGGTGTGTTTAGTTTACCTTCAATGAGACAAGTCATATCTGAAACTAAAGTGATATTTCATGGTTTTGAATGGACTACCATCCAAGCGATGAAGAACATTGGGGTGAGGATCTGTATATTGGTGTAGTACAGGTAGCGGTGGTAGTATCTGTGCAGAACAGTTGTTCTTCCACCTGTAGGGCAAAGCCAGTCGTCCATGATGCCCTTCACCTTGGTGGAGCTGGTGACATTGTCCCGATGCCTGAGAGATGCCTGTTTGGGGATCATCAAGTTGGCTTATCCAGAGACGAAGCCCGAGCACCGCGAAGAGTACATTGCGGCCTTCAAGAGCGTGGGAGTCAAGACCAACACAGAAATGCAGCAACGAATTCAGGCCGAGCAAAAACGGTGGATTCAGCTTTTCAAGGTGACTGTTGCATTCTTCGGCACTGCGAAGCCTTTCAGAGCCCCAATGTGTGATTTCATTGCCCATGATTTAGAGCTCCATATGGCAATTTCAGCAGTTTATTTTTGTCTGATACTCAAAGTTAGAGTTCAAATTATTTCACCTGACTGACTTAATGTTTTGTTTCTTCTATATATTCCAAACCAAGGGTAAGTTGTTCAGCGTTGAAGGAAACAATGGAAAATACATTTGCCTAAGGTCAAATAAATGATTAATCATTTTAAAGAATATTATTCTACATGTGAACAACATGGTGGCACAGGGTTTAGCACTGCTGCTTCTCAGCCCTGGGGCCCTGGGTTCAATTATGACCCTGGGATGCTGTCTGTGTGGAGTTTGTATGTTCTTCCCATGTTCTTATGGGTTTTTGCCAAGTGCCCCGTTTTCGTGACGAGTTAACTATTACCTAACTGGTAAGTTAGTAGTCTTCAGGGAAAATTGGCTCTGGTGTGAGTGTGTCTGTGCTCGTGTCTTAGTGTATCCCAAGATGGACTGCTGTCCCGTCCAGTTTGTATCCTGCCTTGTGTCTTTTGCATGCTGGGATAGGCTGTGGCGTCCCCATGACCCTGTATGGGATAAAGTGGTTAGAAAATGATGAATGGATTATTCTCTATGCAACTATATTTCTATTCTGTATTCTCTATTGCTCTATTTTTCTCTAATCTCTATTCAATACTTTGTATTATTCTGTATTTCTAATGAATTTTGAACAAGAATACCCCAATTTCCTTTAATTAAGTCCCTAGATATTTTTGCATGTGTGTATGTGTGATTATGGTGTTAGACTGCTATCCTGACTGGAATACAGTCCCACTGTGCTCCCTAAGGTTCTGCTACCAAGTCTGCGTTGCTGTGAAACATACCACAAATAAACTGTTTTCAGATAATGAGGGGGTGGGTGCCTGGTTGTTCCTTTTTTTGAACCGGGATCTCGAGAAGACAAAAATAATCCGAGGCCAGAAAGGAAAGGTTTGCAGGGAGGGCATATAAATGCTACTGAAATTCATAAAAGATCGGTGCAAACACCTCTTGTCAGCTAAAACAGCCCATTAAAGAAGTGGGAGCAGGGAAATGCATTTTACAAATTGAATGCTAGATTTACAGTCCGTTTAATACTACTGACCCCCTAACACGCTAATGTTTGGTTCGAGTCATCAGCCATCCCTTTGGCTCTTTTATCACTTCTATTGTCAAGCTATCTATTTAATTGAAAGAAGTTAATTGAATGAAAATGATCAACTAAGCTTGTATTAATATTGCTAATGGAACTTTGTGCTTGGCCATGTTTGGAGAGAGATGTCACACTGGAGTTTGGGAAAGGCCCATTAAGGCCTGCACTTAACCCGATGGGCTAATTAAGGAATGCTTATTCATTCGACAAGTCAGAGGTAGTGAAAGTCCAAACCAATCGCCTCAATTTTACAGCATTTTGCACTTGTGGGTATTGCCAGTTTCAGTCATTGCTAGGTTGAGATTAATAATGCCTTCTGAAAATGAAGAATTTCAAATAAAAGGAAACTACTTGCAGTATAAAGTGGGTGATTTGCTTAGACATTAAGACATTTAGACATAGACAGAAAGACAATAGACATCTACCTGTATCGGTAATTATCAATGGAAGATTTTTCCATTTTGTCAAGTATTGTATGTATTACATACAATATGTAAAAATACATATTGTATTTTTAAAAAATTAAAATCTAGCCACCTCAAAAAGGAACCTATATATATGTTTATAATATTAATGAATATACATTATAATATGAATGCATTGATGAATATGAATTATATTAATGTTTGACTGTTTGTAGTCAGACGCATGATAATAATCTCAACAATTGAACTGTGAAAGATGCCTATATGTAGATTACAGGAAATCTGGTAAATGCTATAGCAGCTACAGATATGTACAGTACAGTAAATTGCACTTGCAGATTCTGTTCATCCACATAAGAGGAAAGTCAGAAGTCAAATAGAAAAGTGCATCTAAAAACAGTCAAAATGACCTGTGCCAAAAAGGAGTTTTATAGGCTGTTTTAGATCACTTTGTCTTTGTAAGAGACGTCAGACTGAAACTTGTTGCAGAACATCCGTCCTTCTGGTTAAAAGCAGGACGGCATATACTTTCAGCAGATCAGCAAAAGTGCTGATGTAAGGAGTTTAGCTAATTAATGGGGCTGTACATTTCCAGATAAACTGAGTCATTTTTGTTTTGTGTTACCAATACATAGCACCACAACAATGGGATGCTCATTCTCATTGTAATTACTTATAATCAAAGGACCTTGTATCCAATACAGAAAAAAGTGTTGTAAAATTTATAGGATTGTCTATATTTTTTTAACTGTAAGCATTGTGATGTGATGCTTCATGGAGACATTTACAGTAACTGAGAACTTTTTGCTTTTTCTTCAAGATTTCTATCAAGGAGTGTTACATAGGATTTTTTTTTAATTAAAGCCAGGAAAAAAGTATCTCAGCTTGTAATGTAATTTCAAAATTAAAATACCTTTTAAGTCAATGTTTTATCATTTAAATGAATATTAAATTGTGAAAAACATGTCTTTAAAGTGTGCATATATAGGCTAATTCAGAAGATATATAAACTACTGAGTTTATATTTTTGGAGTTATTAAGTGTCTAACCATTCTGCAACACAAGTACAAGTAAAAAAAAAAAGCTTCAGCTAAAGTCTGATTTTTGCTCAGTTTAGGTTAGCAAAGGTTAGAAATGTAAAATGATCAATTTCATGTTTTAATAGACTATCATCAAAGGCTGGTGGGGAAGTTTCTCGCCTGTGAAAAAGAATATTTAAAAGACTGCTGCTCTTTTTTACCACTTAGCTGTGTGAGGTTAATGGTGAGGTTTTGAGGGTTTCCCTGTGATAAGATTTAACAACATAAGGACAGTTAAAAACTAGAGGTGGCCTTTTGATAGTTAGCTAACTGATGTGAGGCTCTTATTCAACTGCTTCGTGAAAGAAGCCAGTGTATCACGTTTGACAACATGGATGGGTAGCTTGTTCCATACTCCGACAAGCATTTACACAAAGAAATGCCTCCTTCCTTTTCTCAATTTTAAATTTCTACTCGTGTCCTGTAGTTTCTGGTTCACTGTTGAATCTGAAGAAGTCCATAGGCCTTTGAGGATTTTGCCTTTGAGGATTTTGCATATTCGTATTCAGTTGAACACAAGTTCTCTTTTCAGGCCTGAAAAGGTGCGGTTCTTTTAGCCTCTTATAGTAGGACATTACTTTAAGCCTACAGAGAATTGTGTAACTTTTCTCTGGACTGATTCCATTGTAGCCATACCTATTCTGTAAAATGGTGACTGAAACTGTACACCATTTTTGTGCTGCTTGTGCAAAACGTGCTGTTTTCTGTTTCAACAGGTCATTACTAACCTAGTGAAAATGGTGAAAGCTCGAGATATAAGAAGACCCTTCTGTCCATCTGGTCACTGGCTTTCCAATGAGGTCAACATCAGAGCTGATAAGGTACCACTTCATTAAGGATTTGGTTGAGTGTGTTTAGTGCGTCTTTTTTTTGTGAACTCGTGACAAATGTTATTAAACAGTTTCCTTTCTACTTTTGAAAATTAAAAATAATTTAGATTTAGATTATCGCACACATTCACTCAGCAAAACCAGTACTTGATGGTGTCTTTTCATCCGCTGGGAACAAAGCTCTCAGTGAAAGAAAAACAGCTTCCAGGTGACGTCAAATTGGTGTGGGGGGTTCAATTCATGAGAATATTCATTCAAAATTTCATTCAAAAACTACAAAAGTCCCTCTGGCTGTTTACTCACCTTGTACAAACTCTTCTCTGTGGCACTCTAAATCTGTCAGGCCTCATCAAAACATTTAAACCCCCCATTATTTCCTAAGGAGATTTTAACACAGTGTTGTGAATGTAAGCCCCATTGTGTGCAAATCATTCCATAAATTTCCCACCAGGTAACAATGAATGACCTAGGAATTAGTGAGAGCCCTTAGAGTAAATGCTACATGACCGAAACTGATATATCGATGCATTCCAGCTTTGGTTTGATCAGTGTTAGGAAGAGCCTAAATTTGATTTCTTCATTCCTGTGTAAATGGTGTTGGTTTAACACCATTCTCACATTGATCTCATTTTCTTCCTGGAACAATAGGTCACACAGCTCTATGTCCCATCAGCTAGGCATGTTTGGAGAATCCGCAGAATGGGACGAATTGGGCCTCTACAGTCCACATTAGATGGTAAGAACAGCCTCCATCTCAGCTCAGCGCCTTTACGCAAATGCTGTTCTTTTCTTTATTTCATGGCTGATTCCAGCAACATGTATTCTTTACTATTAAAAAGGTATTTGTCTGAAACGTATTTATGTACCGATCTTGAAGTTTAATTTTTGAATGAGGTTTAGCTGGTTCCCTGTGTTACGTTTGCATTGCTTTCGGTTGTGGAGTTTCTGGTTGCTTTTATCAAGATACCACAGTTGTCTTTAGTTCAATGCATATCACTGACAATTAATGTTAAATTTGGACAGAAAACCTACCATATCTATTGAGTGTTGTAAAAGTTTAATGGTGTAGGAAGTAAACCATTATTTCAATGTTTTTTTTTATCTGTTTATGTGTGAATAATTTCAAATATCACCAAAAGAAAATTTAGATGGGCAGTGTCCTCCTAGAATGTGATGTGAAAAAATCAATGATGGTTCTCTTGGTACAGTTTCCAACGTACAACACAGTCTGGACAAAGCAAAGGTGACTCCAGCGGCTTGGAAATCTGTCCTTGCGTAAAATTTGTGTTTGGAATAATCAAGGCATTAGTGATAGCAATGGGATATAGGTGCATCACGTATTTCGTGGGAATGAGTACATTTTCAAACTACAGTACGGGGAAAACACCCCCAAAATCTTCATGCAAAGGAGGTCTGCTGGCTCTGTGCACTGTATGGAAGCAGTTTGACTCTTGAGCAGTTTCATCATTCATTTGTATGCATCATTGTCCCTTCCTTTCTTTGAAGTCAGACGAGCCTTTTGAAGCTGCACCTTGTTTGTTTAAAAGTAGTACAGCCAGCAAGATGGTGTGAAAACAAGCAGATAACAATGTGTGTATGATTTGCTTAATGCCACTTGACTCCATATGGGATAAAGTCAATTAGTGTGAAAGTACTGATGAAGCACATATGGCTTTGTGTTTGTTTGGCCTTTTTCATTTACTTAAATGGACAGCCACTAGAGTGATAAATGGTCTGTGTATTGACCACGACGGCCCATATTTCTCCTCAAAGATGGAAACGTGATGGAAAAATGCGGATAGAATTGACTAATTGACCAGAATAATTGAGCTCTAGTAGGGGGATAGTGGTTTAACTCTGCTGTTCTGGCAGTTTTTTTGAGGTTTAAATAGCTTAAACCGTTAGTTTAATATAAAACAAACGCTCGCTTAATGAAAATTGTCCCGCAAGTAGATAACCGTCTAACAGTTTAGTTAATTAAAAGTGTCCATTGCTGAAAGACGCCCTTGCTGCCGTACGGAGGAAAGGATTGAACACTTTTTAATGGCCTGCCTGTAAACAAGTATCTGGATTAAGTATACCCATACAGGAGTATTGATCTGGTCACCATGGCCTAATGGGGACTCAGTGCAGACCAGCTGCTCTCATTGTGTCTGTTATTTACAGGCCTTTTCCAGAGTGATGAGGTAATTAGCTTTATGAAAAACCAATGTATGTATGTTTTGCATTGAAAATACCCTTAATTAAAAGATTCAGGTTACCTTCATTAGCTGCAGAACCCTCAGACAGGTGTCTTCAGTCAAGGTATCACTGTACACGGATTACATGGCAACCTACTAATGATGGTTATGGAGCCGTGAGCTGCGTTAGCATGTGAGCTGCAGAGGAACCAGTGCAGGTTTATTCTATGGTGAGAAGCAAAAGAAAGAGTAAAACCCAAAGTTTCGAATGTCGAGCCTTCTTCAGGTGACGACTCAAGTCAGGAGCTGCGTCGGTGCACGATTGCCGCAAAGGTTAATTCCACAGTGACAAGTAGAAACATCTAAAGAGGAGAAATGTGAGAAAACAGCCGCAATGTTGTTTTTAATTTCTGCTTTTCAACATGAAAATTATCTTTACTTTTTCCTCAAGTTGTGTTGTATTTTTTCCTTTTACTTTTCAGGGTGCAGTTCACTCCTGCTTGCCCCTTTACAAATTACAGTGATCCTTTTTATTATATGAAAATATAATTATAATTATAAATTATAATTAAAAATATAATTATTTTACTTAATTATATGGAAATTATTTAATGTCATAAAAAATCAAATGCTTTTAAAAACAGGGGGGTTTAAATTGACCCTTTTACTTAAAAATGCAACATTTGGTGTCATATTGTAGGTTGATTATGAAAAACAGAGCAATAGGATTATTGATGTGGAACCCAGGTCCCTACTACAGCACCAGTGAAAGTTAACACTGCTAGTAACCAGTCAGACCCCCTTGCATGATACTTTCTTTGACAAAGATTCAAGATGAAAAAATTGATGCATTTTTTTTCTATTGCGTCACGTTGTTGCACTTCCAGTTGTCCCCAGCAGAGTGCACTGTGACTACACTTCTTCCTGCCAGCCCTGTCACAGCACAGTCGGATATGGGGGACCCTCACGCACCTCACAGTATGTCAAAAGAAACAGAAGCCCGAAACGCATAATGCGCCGATTAAATAGACTTTGCGGCGCAGCTCGTAAAAGCGGAACTCCACTCACGTTTCATTAAAAAAGGAAAACACTTGAAATTTGATCAAAATGTCGATGAAATGGGTTGGTCAGCTCTTACCATGAGATTGACTCTTAATGTATCCCTGCTGGTACAGCTGGTCACACTTTGCTCCATTTCTTTTCTGATCTAGTTGGAATGGAACCACCTCAGTTGTCAGTGTCGGAGGAGAGACAACTCGCCATCTTAACTGAGCTTCCATTTGTAGTTCCCTTTGAAGAACGGGTGAAGGTATGCCTTAAATTATTGTCGCGTTTCACTTTAATTTCAAAATTAAATAAGTATAAGTGAGTTTCTTAAAATTGAAGAAGTGTCAAGATGTTTCTTAATCTGTACACCTTTTCTTGAGCTTTTCTAAAAATATACTTTGTCAGTTTGGTCAGCAGTGATGTCTTTGACTCCTCTGAGTTGAGCGAAGGGCCTGTTTTTAAGTACATGTAGTCAACACCATGTGCTCTGTTATGTGTGTGAGGGGGGATTGAATAATGTATTTCTCAAAACAAAGAAATAATACAATTTTATACAAGAAATAATAGGTTTATCCATTGTTATTATTAAGATTTTCCAGCGGTTGATCTATGCAGACAAGCGCGATGTTCAAGGAGACGGGCCGTTTTCAGATGGCATTAACATCACTATTCGACGGAACTACATTTATGAAGATGCGTATGACAAACTGTCTCCAGAGAATGGTAAATGCAAGAATACTGAATTTTTTATTAATACTTCTTGTGTGGTTTCTTGTGACTGAGCATCAATTATAACATTGAAATACCTATTTATAATTGACACCCGAAGAAGGCTCCACAGCTGAAACGTTGTGTTTTCTTTCTTCTTTTTTCAGCATGGAATAAACCTATTACTTGTTCTATAGGTAGAAATATATTTTTATATTAAGTTGAAAAGGTACAGAATACAACTATGAAAGGAAAAAATCATTTTGTATTCTAAGTCTTAATATATGAAAGCTAATATTCTATTTAAAATATAGATACTTATGCTCATCTAGAGGATTGAAATGTAGTTGCTTGTTACCTAGTTTTTGCAAAGCAGGTACCCTTTAATTGACCATTTGTCAATGTTTAGATTTTGCAGTGTAAACAGGATATTAAGATGAATTTTGTATTGTAGTTAACATAAATGCTTATTTTGTAAACAAAGTTAAATCTAAAGACTGCAATATTTTTGACCAGCTTTTTATTGATCAACTGGAGTAGTAATTTAATCATAATAACATTAAGCACTAGTAATAGTAATAGGCTTTATAAAAGGCTGAATCAATATTTGTAAGCCAGTTTCTCTGGTAGGAAGGCACCAATAAATATTTTAAAGGTCTTTCTTGTCAAATGAATGAATTCAGGTTGAAAATTACACAACAGTCCTCTATTACCACATAATAAACAGTAGCTCCATGATATCAAAGGATTGTCTGCAAATTGCTCTAAAAATAGATTTTTTCCTGCTTGCATCTGAAGACCATAAATTAACTTTATGCCCAGTGATTAATCATGGGGGAGCATCTAGTGATCTTTTTATACATCTAGATTTGAATACCCCAAGACTTAGGATCAGGTTTTAATAATAAGAGAGCAAGAATTTATTGTTGTTATTGCTCTTTATAGTTTATTCTAACACAAAATAGTAGGACAGCTGCTTAGACAACTCATATCTTGAAAGTTACATCTTTTACATCTCCTGCAAATTCAAAATAAGATGGAGGCTAATCAGTAAAATTATTTACTGTCATCACTGTTGCTTTCAGTATCCAGAATCTCTTGATTTCCTTTGATGAAATATGTATTTGAATGTTATAACGGCACTGGAAAAGTCTGTTTTACAAAAGAATTTCTGTTTTTTTCCTGTTATTCTGTGAGACATTTCTGTTTTGGGGGGGTATTTTATGTGATGATTTAATGACCTCTGATACACTGTTAGTTCAAGTGTAAGTCTTAATATTAGGAAGCACGTTTTTTGTGTGTGTGTTGTCTTTTAGAACCTGACCTGAAGAAGAGAATCCGAGTTCACCTGCTGAATGCTCACGGTCTGGATGAAGCTGGTATCGATGGAGGTGGCATTTTCCGCGAGTTTCTCAACGAACTCCTCAAGACAGGATTCAATCCTAACCAGGGTTTCTTTAAGACCACCAACGAGGGGCTTCTCTACCCTAGTCCTACTGCACAGATGCTAGTCGGGGACTCCTTCACCAGACATTACTACTTCCTTGGCAGAATATTAGGAAAGGTAATGCAAAAAAGCTAGTTTTGTAAGTAATGAGTGTGCTCCATAAATGAATTGTTTTGAACTGATCATAGGATCTTAAGCAAAAGTTTTAAGCGATTTTGTACAGGATGCAATAGATTTTGTTTCAAGGGGAATATTAATCTTTCATTGCTTCATGATGGGGGTGAAAGTGGCATCCTCATAAGCGGTCATCCAAAGAAGTGTAAAACCATTTCAGGACACTGAAGTCTACATCAGATATTGTCTCATGCTGCTGTTGTATGAGGTGGTATAGCGGTACAGGGTTCAGATAACGGAAGAGATTTAAACATTCCTGTCCTGAACCTTTAGTTCAGTTCATACAGAAGTAGTCACTGTTTGATCTTTTCTACTAATGAATCAAATCTGAAGTACAGAGCTGTGGTCTCGGTAGAAATTGGTGATGCCCCAAATGATTTTAAGTTGCCAAGCACCTGTAAAGCAGGGTGAATTCAATGTCATCCAAAGTCAACTGCAGTTTTATCAAGGTGAGTTTTATCAGTAGTCCTCAGTAGCCCTACTTTGTGCACCGATGGATGTGTAGTATGCGTGAACATTTTGGACTTAAATCGTGTTACAAATCAGCTGAAAACAGTCTGTTCTAGTTTCAGTAATTGAAACTGCTACAAAATAATGTTAATATCAATTCCCAAACATCATTGAACTGTTCAGGTAAATATTTAAGGATATTATTTGTTATATTTTGGGGTATATTTATTTCTTATTATGTGTTCTATTTTTACATTTATGTTCACCATAATATTTTTGGCTACATATTTCTAATGTTTTTGCATAACGTAAGACTCCTAATATTTTATCATCTAATCTGCCCAACAGTTTAAAGAATGAAAGGAAATTGAACTCTGTGGCTGTGAACGGTGTGAAGGCTGTTACTAGTTTCTGCAGGAGATTGATGAGGGTCCCAAACTTTAATGTGGCTAAACTGAGTCCAGCATCCCTGTTGCTGTATGTCTCTGTGTTCTCTATAACAACTCTATTAATTACTGGAATAGCTAATATTCGATGTGGTCTGTAGGGCGGAAGTCTAAAGGTTTTAATGACGAGCAATACAGTGTCAGGATAGGCAGTGTGTAACCAGGTAACGCAGGAGGTCTGTTTCTCCACATCGGGTTTGGTCAACAGAAGATAAAGAGACTATTCTTAGCTATTTTTTCCGACTCTAATTTACACAGTGTATCAGAAAACAGTGATCTACAAAACTTTCCATGTTTCCCCCAGGTTGTTATACAGTATTCATTTATATGCTTTGCACTATGAGTGTTTATATAAGGAATAAAATAATCATAATTTTCTAATCAGTGTTTGGTTGCCTGCTATACTAAATGCTTTTAAATTAGAATTGGATTCAGTGAGCTTGGAGATAAGGCACATCATGATGTATCAGCTAGTCCTATGTGTTTATCTGGGTTTCACACTACAGAGTGAGCAGGAAATCAGTATTAAACCCCTTTCCCGCTCTCTTGTTCTGATACTTTTGTTTTCCCTTATCCAGTATCTACTGCCACTGGGGTGGAAAGTGAATCTCGTCAAAATGTTCTTCACAGATGCTGGTAACAGGACACGTCTTTGACATTTGTCCATTGGGCATGTTCCTAATTCAGAATAGCACTTAACGTCTTTATACATGCTGTTTTGTTTTTCAAAGTTTGTATTTTGTATTATGTGTTAGCAGTGGACTGGCATGCCATCCAGGGTGTATCCTACCTGGTGCCTTTTGCTTGCCAGGATAGGCTCCGACTTTCCCACAGCACTGCATTGGATAAAGTGGTTAGAAAATGGATGGATGGATGTTGTTAGCCAAGTCAGCAAGTGTACTCTGCTGCCCCCTGTTGGTAGAACAGTGTCATGGGCTTTAACATGGGAGGTTTTCCTGTTCAGGTTGTTATACTGAAAATGACTGACAGGCAGCCATGACTAACATGGCCAGAAGCTTGCCATGCAGTTTGATCCAGCTGATCCCGATCACGCCTGTCAAGAAAATAGTTGGTGAAGCCTCCCATCAGCATCGAAAATCACTTTTGTCTACCTTAGACCGGGAATAAAAAGAGTCCTTCTTAGTGTTTGGATTTTTGAATACCAGTAATCGTCCCAAACGTCCCAAAATAAAATCAAGTCATGTACCTGTATAATATAGTTGAATTGGTTTATCTTGATCATATTTGTCCTGCTTCACATGGAAAACTGATTTCTGTTTCTGTTTTTCCATCTTCTGCCTTTGCATCCTCACACAATGGATGGGAAACCGTGTTTCAGAATTTAGCCCTAATTAATTTTTTTTTTACGAGCACATTAAAAAGAAATGCCGTAAGCTTTTGTGCGTGCTTAAGCGGTTATATTGATTTGCAGGAGTCGATGGCACAGCTGAGTTCCCCTGTATGAAATTCAGAGTAAAGTGACACTGCAGGGAAGGCTGTAGTTTTTTTTTTCAGGCGCAATCACTTGATGGGTATTGTTTGCCTTCTACACAATGCTGCTATTTATTAGGTCCTAATGTTTTTAAATTTTCTTTAATGCATGTGCTAGTGATTGTTTATTGTGATGCAGTGCAGAGAGGTCATCCCACATGGAAAGAATTACTTCATGACACTGGTCACTTCTCAATTAGGTGTTCCATTAGCAGATGATTCCTGCTTCTTGTTTGTGTAGTGATTGCATTTTACTGGCGCTAAATCAGCAGGCTGGACAGGACATAAATAAGCAGTCAAAGCTTGTAGTAATAGCATTTTGATCTGTTTTACAGTCAGAAGCACCTAAGTCTATCTCAGACAATTCAGCATACTTATTAGAGTACCGTAATTTTCTTGCTTGCGTCCTGTGTTGAAAAATGGCTAGTCAGCGACTATCTGGCTTCATCGCTAATGGGTTAGGCAATTAAGGTGAGAAATTAACTTGGATTTGACTTTCGATTAACCTTACTTTTTACGTTTTCATACTCATAAATACTAACAAAGTAGGCATTACAGTGCCGCATTGATGTTTGTGTGGTACTGTAGTACAGGGAGATTGAAAAGGGACTTGATGTAAAATGATATTATTTGGTGTGAGCTCACAAGCATGTTCCATCACACCAGCTGTGATTAAAGGAGATAATTTCCTTAGGTAATGAATAAATATCTCGGTTGTTACAGCAGTGATTTGTAGTTTTCAAATCACCAGGAGGCTGTTTATTATCAGGTTCAAACAACAGAGATACATTTTTATGGTGCCCCCGTACAGGACTTTGTTAGAAAGGAAGGCTTGTTTCAGTGAAACACATAGTTAGAGCAGTGTGAGAAAAACATCCTTCTGTAGCACAATTTAATAAGGCATTGGCTACTGTTTGTGGCTACTGTAATTGTACTGCAGTAATGCCTACAACAAACTTCCATTACGCTATGACATTAATCATGCAGCTCTCCTGTTTGGATGTGACAATGTGTGCAGGGTTACTCCCATCAACGCTGGTACCCCTGTATACATGTATAGTATATAACTGGAGAAACATGTCTTGACCAAGAGCAACACCAGTTGTCTGCAACAACAGTCTAGAGCAAGTCCTGAAATCTGTACCGACTTTGTACTTATAATAGTAATAATATGACTTATAACTAGTAATAGTAGTCCAGAATTCAGAATATCATGTTTTTTAATAGCCTATTTCCTTTAATGTAAAACACCATTACAGGCGTCGTAGTGGTGCACCTCTTCCAAAACTAAGCCACATCTTTGGTTTAATCTTCCATTCATAGTGCAAGCCCATATTCTCAGTGAGAGGGCGAGGGAGGGAACATTCCCAGTTAAAATGCCCATAGGATTGGTTTTTGGAGTAAACTAAGGACACCCCTCCTGATTCAAACCCTCATGACCTGGCTGTCCTTGACCAGTTGTGCGTCAGTCCTTGGGAAGTGCTAGCCTCAGATCTTAACCAGGGCTGACTGGATTATGTCTCGAAAGTCCACACGTGTGGCTGAGCTCCAACAGGGTGACTCCTCGCAGCCCAGTCTAGCGTTTTTAAATGCATTCTTGGAAACCACATCCCAGAGCCACAGGATGTCAAAGCCTTGGATGACATCTTTAAAAAAAAACGGTTTTGTGAACATGGTTGTAGCTCTGGAGGAAACTGCCCACTCTTTGTGTTTAAATTCAATTAGCTAAGAGCTGTTCTAATTTCCCTCCCTGGACTCATTGCCCAAACTGCCGGTGGTCCGATTCAATTAACTGTTTAGCCGTTAACGGAGTGCTTCAGTAAATGACACGTTCGTGCAGTGGAGAGCAAATGCGGAGCAATATTAATTTTGATCCAAGTATCACACATGGCGCTTTTATTGATTCCAAATAAATATTGTTTCACGTATGCTGCTCCATTTATTGCAAAGCCAGATGTATCCCAGCCTTCCCCTTGTGCACAAAGTAAAATTAATAGAGGCCCAAGATCACCTCAGGAACCTCTGCTTGTTTTCGCAGTCTGAAACTACTTTGCCCTTCACCAAACAAACAGAATACAGTGTATTCCTACAGATCATTATTTTATTTGTGCTCTGCCCCTCCAAGCAAAATTAAGAGAGTGTTACAGTAAGTAATTCGTAGCTACTGCAGTCCACTGAGGATGGGGAAGTTAGCGTGGGCTTAACCCCATGAAGAATTAAGATAACAGGAAGAGCCATAAGTTACTTCAGGCAATTTAGGAAGAAGGAAGTTAACACTTCCTTGACTGCTCTTCGGGGTCACTGCGCTACAGCAGCTGTAAGGCTCCAGTTCTGTTCCTCTGCTGCAGTGGTTTTATCAAGTGGAAATCAACTGGATAAAGTTCATTTTTGGATGGAGAATATCAATGCTGATTGATAGTAATGCGTTTGAAAAGCATTATGTTTTTTATTGATTCTTAATGTTGTAAATTAACAAATTTATTTGGCAGCTAACAGAAGCCGCCTATGGTGATGTGAGCATTTATTCTCCTGATAGTGCCACGATTTGCATTAATTGCCCTGCCACGGCACTCACTTATATTAAAAGGCTCACACCATAATTAATCCTTTTTATTTCAAGTCATTTTGGCACAATTTCTGGCAATAAACACCCATAAATAATAGATGCTTGAAAAAATATGCTCCAGGTTTTTCAATATACTTATTGCTGTGTCGTTATGGCGCAGTGTTATTGATAGGTTTCGAGGGGCAAACACTGCATATGGCCAGAAATTAGGCCTACTGTGAAAAATGCTAAGTGGATTATTTTGCATAAAAAATAGACTGTGTTTGAAGTTGCATAATTAACCTGTGTTTAGAAAATACCTTGATTTATGCCTGTGTGTGTATTTAAGATGCATACATTATGGAAATCTTTTAAATTTATAATCCATTTAGCTGATGTGGTCAAGGTTTTTAGTGCAATCATTTATAAAGACCTGTATATTTTAATGCTCTAAAGGTTTAAACGTGCTCTTTTTAGGACTATTCCAGTACATTAGCTTTACATTTTATGACTCACCTCCTCAGCTCTTGTACTTGATAGTATTTAAGGTCAAGGTTGGATATTCCATAAATTCTATTCTATATAATGTCAAACCTCGTAGATTTAAAGTAGATTATCATCTATGTGTATTAGACTGAATTTTACAAAACCTACTATTGCAAACTGAATATCGGTTTCGGTTTGAGCCTAGATGCACCAGTTCAGCTTATCAGCTTCAGGATTTAAAATTACATTGATTTATCTATAATCATCTATGCAGTATATTTATAAGGCACATTTATTATGACAAGAGTTTTAGTTAAAAAAAATAACATTAGTGCATATCCACTACTTTTAAATGAAAATAAACCACATTAAATAGAGTCTAAAGTAAGTTCCACATTGGATTGTATTGACAAGAGAATAGTTGGGAATAATTAGGAAAATTAGATCAACACTTAACTAAGTTCTTGAGGTCTAAATTAACCTAAATAATAATATGAACAATATCTTGTTATTCGTGACTGAAATGATCAGTATAATTGGTGTGCCTCCCTTAGGACGTTATTTACCTCTCTGAGACAGAAATACTGCATCCTTTTCAAATCGTGCTTGAGGTACTCTTACCACTTGCCATGAAACATTCAGTTACTGCTTAATCTGAAATAGGAAACCGTCTCTGTAGCCTGAGTGAACAGATGTCTTAATGGTCATCAAGCTGTCACAGCATGTTGAGCGAGGGACTGTTTCGGCGGGTTTCATGGCAGGCCTCAGCGATTCACGGCGAGCTTCCTTTCCCATCAGTGCACTTCGAATCCTTTCCTTTTCCTTCTTTCGCTGTAGGCACTTTACGAAAACATGCTGGTGGAGCTCCCGTTTGCCAGTTTCTTCCTCTCTAAGCTGCTGGGCACCAGCGCCGATGTGGACATTCACCACCTGGCCTCCCTGGATCCTGAGATGTACAGAAACCTGCTCTTCCTGAAGAGCTACGAGGGAGATGTGGAGGAACTCGGCCTGAACTTCACGGTGGTGAATAATGACCTCGGGGAGGCACAGGTGGGCACCAGTCCCCCCCTTATTTTTTTGCTGCTTCCTAACCCTGAACCGTTAATAATTAATTTCAATCATGTGTCTGTATTCAGAGATAAGGGAGATAAAGCACGGTCTGTGGCTGTGATCTTTGAGCAACTCTTAAGGCAAAGAAAGGCTTTATTGACCATTCCAAAAATATTAGGTGCGAATAACAACTAGAGCAGTAATTATCTAAAAACAGGACTGATAGTAAAGTGTTTCTCAATTGTATCACCAGGCTTTTTTTCCCCTTGTCCTAGCGCCTCACTGTTTAGACAGCAAGCTGGTTATTTGAGGTTGGAATCGTGCTTCTTCCACATTGCTCTGACCGGTTTATTGCCTGCAATCTTTGTTTGCTCAAGGCCTCACTGAGTTATTAGCTACTCTTTAAATATGCTTTACAGTGCCGTTACAATGCAAGTTCTTAGTTGTTTGCTTTGGAAGCAGACGCAAATATAAGACAGAAAACTATTTTTTAAAGATTAGGCACACACTAGACCAAACTGCCCTGTGTTTGCCCTTTGGCAAGCACCAAATAAGCAAATCCCCTCGCCTAACAATCGTTAGCATTACCGTACTTATAATAAATGTGAAAAGGAAGACATTAAGGAACAGTGCTGATATTTTTTGCATGTTAAAATATAACAAAGATTAGAAATGAGAAGAGAGTCCAGGGTGTCCATCTAATTAAACCCAGAATGCCAGCTGTTAGCAGGAATCGACTCTAATGATATGACTCTGCAGTTTGCTCTGAAAGGCCTCCATTTTTGCACAAAACCATGGTTCCTATTTTTAATCCTTAAAGCCCTACCTCTTAATTTCTATTTGTGTCCAAATGTGTTGACGAAAACGCTGTAATTTTCACTATATATCCTAGTATTTTACCATGGGCTTTCCTATATTGTCTAGACCGAGGAAGGTAATGATGAGGTAAAAGGAGCACATAAATCCTTTTCATGAGTTGTCTCGTCAAGATCCGTGTCACCTTTTTCGCTACTTGCTTGATATGATATTGTCTACTGCAGTAGTCATGAATCTATTATCATTAATTATGAATATGAATAATGTAAGGATTTTCCATATTTGCTATTCTGAGAGGCTGGAAGAGAGAGCTAAGAAGCTGGCATAAAATTTGATGAAGAATGTCAACACCCGTAAAGCCCTATTAGAGAATCTGGTCCCTAATTCTCTGATAAGAACTGTGTGTTTCTCATCCAGTCAATGAGCAGAGTGTCTAGCCCGTTTGAAATGCTCGGCTGTGGTTCATCAGGAGAGCCATGCCAGTATGATACCAGAAGAGAGGATTCCTGCTTTGCAGGCCACTGAAAGGTGAATAAGCTGCCTCTTGGGAATATTGCTGCGTGGGACACTGTCGACATCCTCCAGTCAAAAGAGCCTAATCAACAAGATCGCTAGTGCAAGAGCAGTGCAACTCAGTTAAAAAGAATTCTCCATGGCTAATGTGAAAAAACACCATTATGCTCCCCCTCCAGTTACTCAATAAATTTGCTAATGGAGAAACACAGTATGCACTCCATATCGAGTAGCAGTTATGTTTCTGTGGCCTCTTACTTTATCATTGAACAATTGAAAGTGGATTCTAAAATTAAAAACCCATGCCACCTGCATCTGTCATTTTAGTGACTGCTTCTGCGCTGTTGATAGACCTCCTGTTCATGGCCCCTGATGTACAGGGACGTACAGTAGCAAATCCTTTCTGCCTTTAACAGCTGTAGTATTGCCATTCACATGTAGTATATACATGCCCTGTAATGGCCCACATTTCTAAAACCTTTCCGTTAACTTTTTACTGTAAACTTAGAGAAGAACTCAGTGAAGCTGTAAAGTGTCGTGTAAATATTTTTGTCTATTGATTTTAAGTTTACAGTTTAGAAGCGTAGTTTTGGTTTTTGCTATTGGAGAATGTTTTCACTTTTCCTGAAAAGCACAGCCATTGTTATGGGCCAAAATTCTTTATTATCTGATTTATTATTCCTTTATTATGCTGTATTAATTGTTGGGGTGCATCTTTCCTCTGAGTCTTTGCAGAATCTCTGTTGCTGAATTATTCTCCTTAGCAGAAATCTTGGAGATTCAGTTTTAGCCAGAAATGCTGCTGTGTTATTATAAATAACACTTCCACTCTTGTGTACAGCATGACATTTTACCTTTATTTCATTGAGTGATGCAAGGAAAGCCACAGCTTGTAGCCACACACATTGTTCTGATTGCCACTATTGTTTTGTTTTTGTACCTAATAGAAAGCAAATATTGGTATGTTACACTGCTGAAATACTTGCGTGATGAATAGAGATAATGGCTCAATTATACAATGGCTGCACAAATCTTTTGTCCTGCGCTTGTATTGTGATCTTATCAAATTACAATAGGGTGGACTAACAAAGTGTAAACCTGTATATTTTCAATGTCCTAAATCTAGCCCTGTATTTCCAGGCAGTCATTGATATTGATCACGCACATAGACATGGTTGCACAGTTCTGCATTAATTTTAAAAGGGAATTTAGACAATCAGCTTTAAAATTAAAGCACGGATTACTAGGTATTAGCAGGTGAATTGAGGTGATTCCACCTCACCTGCTGTTCCTGTATCCTTCATGACCAAGCAGTGGAAAGATGTGTGTTCACAGTACATTGAATGAATATGTAACATTGAATTTTTTTTATGAGGTCCAAAGAAAATAAACTGGAGTTTACCATGGTAAAGTCCACAATAATGTCAACTGTCGGAAATGTTCACCAAAAAAGTCATGAAAATGAAAGGCTACTCTCCATGCTGGGCCTCCCTGTCTGTGGACATCACTGTGAAGGGCACTTTCTGAAGCACTCTGCCTCTCTTCTACAGAGTTTGCCCTTTAATGCCACATTGGCATTATGCTATAGCCTTAACACCATGATTCTGTCTTAACTAAATGTGTCTCTTTTAATTGAAGTTATGTGAGCTCTCCAACACATCTTAATATATCTCTGTCTTACAGCTTTATATACTAAAGATAATTAAACAGTCAAGTTACTCTTTTAAACTTAGCTACAATGCCTGTGCCAATTTATCAATTAACCAATTGTCCTTGTAAGGAACAGCTCCAAGGTTTCTGAAGCATGAGAAACTGAGCCATTAGATGTCCAGCATGTGCTTTGAAATGGACAAGTATCTTAGTCATTCTGCCTGAGCAGTTCTCATGTTCTGATAACTTGAATCCGGATGAAGAACAGGTGCTGAAACAAGGATGCAAACGCACTCGGATTGATTCAGTGGCTTCCTCGCTGGTCAGGATGACAAGACAGCTACATCTTCTTTCTGCAGTTTTTGTTTTTTCATTTTTCTTTTCGGCATTTGAATTAGCCTGTACTGGTTCATATACCAGTATTTCTGTTGTCATCATGAGAGATAAACGTGTACACATATTAGAATACCTAAAGCCCTTTCTTTTGTATTTTAAAACACAATGGATGTTTAGAGCTTGGGTGAGCACAACAGTCATCGGATTTTCCAACAAAACCAATTCTTTGTCTCTGAAATCATCCGTTTTAATAACAAAGCTTTCAAAACCAAGGAGAAACAGATTTTTTTCCACAAAGAAAGATTTTTGGAAGTTGATGCACACTCTTGGAGATTTGAGACCGGGGAATTCCATTGTGCAATACATGACACAAAGACTTTTTAAAACCCAGACTTTGCCAAAACAGATTTGACAGTCCTGTGAAAAATAATCTGAATGTGAGGAATATGAAGACAGTCAGATTTACTAGAGCTACTGCCAATAGTAACCCACTGAACCAATTGCCTTTGTGAAAAGCAAGAAGAAAAGAAAGCTAAACTTGTCCAAAGTATGCATGTCATTAAGCTAACTACCTGTTGGCATAAGGCTTCACTCTCTTGACGAGACGAAACGACTTCTGCTGTCAAGTACAGCACTGCTGCGATATGTACTTTGGTATGATGCTGTGTGCTTTATATATCTAGTTGGGAAACTACAGGCGAAAGTACGGATCATTTCATGTAGTGATAAATAAATCTTAACCTGCTTAAGTGTCTAACATATTGTTCATGCATATTTATAAACCTCCGTTTGGTACCCTTAAATGGGTTTGTGATTTGTAGCCCTAGTTCTTAAGATAAAATAATACAGCAGGCCTACCTTTAGCATATTGCTGTCCTTGTCCATCTATTTTTGAGATTTCCCTGAGATACACTAATTCAAAACAGCAATTAATCAGTTTGCTTTAATAAATACAGACAGAGTCATTAATTTGTGTTGGATCATATTGATTTAAAGTAAATTGTAAAGAATGATGTTGATGCACATTAGCACAATACTTGAAGAATTCAGCTAAATGGCAATAACATTTACTTAAACGATGTTTGTAAGGCACAAATATTGTGTAAATTGACTTCATCTGCGTAGTACACTCTTAAAGAAACCCGGTGGAAATGTCTTGCTTTGGTTAGTATTTTTTTTCCACCTCCCTCTCAAAATATTTTAATGTTTATACTCACACTAACTTTATTGATGAAATGCTCTTTATTTCACAGTGCATACAGTAATGCACGAACATACTCTACAAGATCATATTTATTTGAACTTTAATGAACTATGGAAAGGAAATGTTTAAACAGTGGAATTTAGTGTACTTTTTTGGATATGCAGTTATAACTGGACAAACTTTACATTAGAACAAAATATCTTAGAAAGTAGTAGTGATTTAAACAGATTTTGCAGGATGCTTTCACCTTTGCTCCAACAGTTTGTGCATCTCTTATTTTTCTTGTCACCGTTCACATCCTGACATGTTAATCTAGTAATGAAACGGTTTCAAATTTTCACCTGTTTTCAAGATGGCCTCTCACAAGGAGGAGTCGTTAAATCCCAGCTTGTCTCCTTAAAAGTATTTCCTGTTCGATATGACTCGCAAGTCTGAGAAATACATTCCTACCGTCCCCAACGTGATCAAAGCATCTGCAGTAAGCAGGAGCCTACATACCTAAGGGATCTCCTGGTGCTGCAAACAGGTGTGGCACTTTTAACAGCTGCAGCAATCTGGCAGCGTGTATCACTGTATAGAAGTACAATGAGAAGTACAATTCCTTCTCTTTAAGGTGCACCATGGAATAGGGTGATTTCTTCAATTCTGAAGTTGTAAAGGATTTTTTTTCAGACAAATAGTCCAAACCCCACATAATAAATGGAACAATCTGAGGGAAATATATCAGAACAGGGATAGTATGGAACAAAATGCACAACTGCAAAAAATGAGGCAAAGAATCACTGTCTCCTTAACTGTGAAAACAGTGAGAAAATGCAGAACAATAAAAAAAAAACTTTTTTATTGCAAGTTTATCTGACCCAATGGATTAACTAAATCCTCACCAGACAGCTTGGTAATTCCTTATCAGTTGTGACATGAGGAGTAGTTTAAGGAAATTAGGTTATGTGTAGTGAACAGCAGTGTGTAAAAAGAATTTGAAACCAGTGAGTGATGGACAGTATAATCAAGAATGTCTTTGTTAATTCTCAAGCCAGTTCTGCATTCTTTAAAAGTAAAACCTGAGGCAACTTTGTGATGTGCAGCTGTGCTCTAATTGGTGGTACATGTAAGGTTAGTCACGTAAGTATCATAAAAGTAATGTCAAAACTGGTTTGTCTTTACCAGTCGGGGCAGCAGTCGCAGTTACACTGATGTAAACTAGTGCTTGACAAGACAGTTTTTCTATATTGCGAAGACATCTCAGAACTGAGTAATTAGAAAACTGTTCAGGCAGGTTCTGAGAAAGGTAACTGCAGCATATCCGTCCTTGACAGGTGGTTGAACTGAAGCTGGGCGGCAAGGATATCCCTGTCACTACAGCCAACAGGATAGCCTACATCCATCTGGTGGCGGACTACAGGCTGAACAAACAGATAAGACCTCATTGCCTGGCTTTCCGGCAGGGCCTGGCCAATGTGGTTAACCTGGAGTGGCTTCGCATGTTTGATCAACAAGAATTGCAGGTATCGTCAGCTGTATAATTTATTGGAATTAGTTGTAAGTGGGCTTATTTATTTGCATTTAATTACATCACATCAACCAGGTACCTTAACTGTTCATTCTTCTTTTTTGTTAAAATTGTAGTTTGTGTGACTATTTGCGCAGTTGATGTGTTTGCATGTTTTGAAAGCTATGCATACTGGAATTGGAAGTAGGCAGCTGCGTCAGCATGCGTAGGCTGCAAAGGAACAAGTAAAGGTTTATTCCATGCTGCAAAGAGAAGAAAACAAACACAACGTTTCGGGTGTGAGCGTATTCCATCCTGGAATTTCGACAGCATACTGTACATCAATTTTTATATCCCAGTATGTCCTCATTTTGCTCGGAAGGTTATATAGCTGAAGAGAGTATGTGTGTTTCCTAATACTGCATGTCAGTTTTCATTGTAGTTGTATGTTAACGTACTTCCATTTTAAGCTTGTTGGTTTCTACAAACAGATATTTTCTTGTAATTATCACAGCGCAGTGGCAGTTTGCACTGCTGCCTCACAGCTCTGAGGTCCTGGGTTTGTGTTTGGCCTGGGGCACCTACTGTGTAGAGTTTACATATTCTCCACTTGCTTTCGTGGGAAGTGCTCTGGTTTCTTTCTGCCTTCCAAAGACTGCCTTTCTGCCTTTGGCTGTCTTAACTGGGGTCTCGAAATTGACCCTGCGTTCCTGTCTGTGTGCCCCACAATGGACTGGTGTCCCATCCCTGGGATTCTTAGTTCTTTGCACTCCTTCTCAGGAATAAGCTACTTACTAATAGTCAATGGGTGGGTAACAATACAATTTTCTGTTCTGGGTTATAGACGAAATAAAGAAAGATAAAAGTCCCTTGGTGTGTGTTAGAATTTAAGCGAACTTATACGGTCTTTTCTCCCGTCAGGTCCTGATTTCTGGTGCACACATTCCCATTAGCCTTGAAGACCTAAAGAAGTTTACAAACTATTCAGGTAAATAAAACGCACTAGCCCTAGGAGTCGGGTTTTCTTCTTAATTTTTATTGTAGCGAAAACGCAAGGTTTTGGATCGCCGCGCTAATATGTTGAATGTGATCAGTCAACCTTATTTTGAGTATAAAATCTTTTTTCCTCCCCTAAAATGTTATTGTGATTGCCAAGTTCCTTCACATATTGTAGTAAGTGATATACCACTCTTGGCAGCAACTACAGAGGAAGCAAAAGAGGATTGCTTTTAAAGAGAAGCAAATCTTTCCTCAAATGACTCAGCCTTGGTACTAAAAGGATGGCATTTTGATTGCCAGTGAAATTGGGGAGTGCAATGCGATTTTGCTTTTAAGACCTACGATTAAGGTCTGAGTTAGGGTTTTACTTCCATCTAGTGGTTATTTATCAAACCAGCCATTTTAGTTCAGGTCAGTAGAATTCGTCCCATGTTTTCAATTTATTCTGTATACATTACATTTGCACTAGTGTACGTGTATCAGATATGGGGGAAAAAAGAAAACCGCAACAGATAACTGTACACCCTCATGAGCAATGTCCCGAATTGATATGAACCCCATTATGTTTCAGAAAGACCATTATATTTCAGAAAGACAAATATTTCAGTTTGACTTTTGTGTTCCATCCTGAAGAAAGAAATGTCAGCAGCACTTCAGTTAATTTCCGGGTTAACTGTGCAGGCAGTGTTAAACACAAAACTGTTTCCAAGTGGCATAGAAAAAGATTGTTATATCTTTTTCTGTTGTTGACTTCAGTTTAATTAATTCACTGGATCCTCCATATAATTCACATACTTTGTTTTGAATAAGAACAATGAAAGCCGAATATATATTTACATTCAGGACATACATCACCTGTGACATTAAATTTTAAATTCATGATGTGTAATGAAAAATGGCAGCAAAGCAGAAATGTTTCCCATTTCTAAATATGTATTAATATTTCCAGATTGTCTCATTTGGAACTTCATAATATTGCATATAATGTGCTTTTCGCAGTAACCAGCACATTTTTTCGTGACAAATCTACCAGTCCAGAAATACTTCTGAAATACCGCTATTTCATTCATCGTAATCTCATTTCAGGTGGCTACTCGGCAACTCATCCTGTCATCAAGATCTTCTGGGAGGTTGTTGAAAGTTTCACTGACGAAGAAAAACGCAAGCTGCTCAGGTTTGTCACGAGCTGCTCCAGACCTCCGCTTCTGGGTTTTAAGGTGAGTCAGACAGCAGCTTTGAGCCGGAATGAACACGGTTAGCCTCTCGTTCTCCTCAATAAAATACTTACAAACGCATGTACGGGACACAAGATGACCAAATATAGGAAACGGGCTTTTAATTGAAGCCGTGCAGTGCTTGAATAATTATTTCCAAATAAGGCTCCGATAAGGCTACCCTGGAGTGTGTCTTATCTCTCCTATTCTTTGGCTTTGCAGTTCACGGCCTTCACATTATAATACAATTTGAGGCTTTGTGTAATACTCAAGGGTGTGGGGTTTTTCTGCCCTCATAAATATTGAAGTTGGAGCGACTGGATTGTGAATGTCAGCACTGTTATCTTAACTTATATATTGAAAGGCACAGTCGTTAGTGTCCAATTATAAAGCAATTAGGTGCTGTGGAACCTCTGTGTTCCCTTGCTAAATAAATACATATCTGCAAAACTGAACAGCAGTGGTAAGTGAAGAAACGGAAAAGGTATTGAAGCGGTTTGTTCACAAGCCACACTGGAGGGATTAGTCTGACAGAATAATAAAAGCAAATTAACCATCTGTTTGTGGAGAGGACTCTCTGGTTACTATGCACAGTAGAAAGCACATACTTCTTATTCCCAAGACTGAAACAGGGTGGTGTGAGCAAACATGCCAAAAATTTCCCTTTGATTATAACTGAAGATGGCAACATGATCTTAAATGTTAGATTTCATTTAAGGATTTCAAGTGACATTTTCTGACCAGGAGGTATTGTTCTACAAGAGATTTAACTAGGCTTTCCTATGTTTTATTACACATAAATCAAAATAGTTTTGGTGGTTGGAGTGCAGATCTTTCTGTACTGTTTTGGATCAGGTCAGATTTCAAATCAAATGTTGTTAAGTTTTGTTCGTGATTTTTAATGATTTAAAAGATTTATGATTTATGAAATACAATTTACAATTTAATTTGGATTTAAAATGGTTTAAGCCTTAAATAATCAAAGGTTGAAGTTTTCCCCCCTACAATACTGGGAGGGGGATAGGCCTTTAACATAATTTTCGTTCATATAGACAGTTTTATGTAGGAAAAGTGACTGTTAACACCACGTATCTGGGAACTAAAAATGAAGGGCAATATTGTAAGATTTGTTTTTCAATTCTGTATGAGAGTGTGCTGTTACAAGAAATCACCATGACTAACGGCCATGTGTACAAAGGTTTAATGGAACATTAACAAAACAATATATGTAAAATCAAGAAGTCCATTGTCTCCTACTGTACATAATACATTTTTCTTTTTGTTCTATTCATCCTATTAGACCTTTAGTAATGCTTTCTGCTTACATATTCATATATATATACACTTCTGTGTATATACTCTGTATATTTACATTAATATTTTAAGTTGCCAGTTCTTGTCTGTGTCTCTGCACACATCCAATTTGAATTGGGTAATTAAGCTGACCTGCTGCTACAACACCTGTACTACATGGGGAGAATGAGCACCTGTTCACACACTCTTCCGAGAGGTCCGAACCAGCTGTCATTTGTCATGCAGTGAGTTCCACAGGGCGTTAGAGAGGAGGTCATTCCAACTCACATTACAGGCAGCTCACAGCTGATCACAATTTCTGTAGCACAGCAAGCTGAGGAAACTTTGGCTTAACGTTGAGCTGCCTAGTTGTACTCTTTCATTTAAGGAATTTCACAGAGACCTAATGAAACAGTCCATGGAATGGATCCCAGGGTATAGGCTTAAACAACATTGCTGGGTAGCTTGTTCCAGACTCCAAGAGACCAGGGATTCCTTATTCCCTGGCTTCTTTAGGTCAGTGGCTGGATGACAACAAAATAAATTAGATGGGTTGAATAACTGGACAACACAGTGGCCCACTGGCAATGCTGCCTCACAGTGCTGGGGCCCTGGGTTCAGTTCCTGGGGTGCTGTCTGTATGGAGTTTGTATGTTCTCTTCGTGTATCCTGCCTTGGGCCCATTGCTTGCTGGAACAGCTTCCAGTTCCCTTTCAATCCAGAATTGGGTAAAGAGGTTTGAAGATGGATGGATTGAATACACATAAATAAATTAAAAAATAAACAATGAGCTGTGAACCTTCAAGAGTCTTAAACCACAGAAATTAATGAAACCTCATATTGACCTGCTGCCATTGGCTAACTGTAATTTCAGCTCTGTATTGTTTCGGTAAAAAGAATTTAGTTTATACAAGAATATAGATCTGAAGCAATATTAATTGGGATAACTTTTAATATATCATTGATTATTAAGTTCTCCAACACAGAATGTTTGTATTTTGTTAGAAACATGTTCGAAGCAGGAACTAAAGTATTTAAATGCGCAGTAAAAACATTGATGGCCATTAGAGGAGTTGAAATCCATTAAGGATTTTATGCACTTATGCAGTACAGTAGAGAGCTGTAATTGTCAATTGATTGGTTTTATTGCTCAGATTTCCTCCCCTATGTCTCTCATATTGTATAGGTGGTGATAAAAGCGCAATGGACAGCCCGTCGTTCTCCCAAAATATTTAAAGACAGAACATTGAAATTTCTAATTTCATTCATTTGACTTTGGGGGGAAAAATGACGTTTGTCGCCTTCTTGGTTGGAAGGTACGGTGCTCCGAGGTTGCACTTTGACTCTGCCCTCAGCTACAGCCAGCTTATCTTTAATTAGGAGCAGTAAATGTCAAAGAATTCATTAGACAAGAAATAGCACTGTCAGGATAAGCCATTTAAAAAAGGTGATGGAAACCCTTTTCTCAAAATTATCTTTCTCAGAATGACACATTCTCAATAAGCAATGATAGTTTAATACGTTAATTGTCAGAAAAATGGGGTTGTTACGGCAAAGCCTTCGGATCCATTTAACTGGGCTCATAAATTGTTGAACCTCCGCCATGTCTTTAAATAGCCGTGCGGGTCGAGAAAACCTCTGTATGCCACAGTTGCTGCAAATCTTCAAACAGGAGTATCAGAGTATTTTCCAGCAGTTTTCTGACGTTAACAACTGAACATTTTCACCTTCTAAGTAAAAAAAAAATAAAGCTCCTTGTGGGGAAAAAAAAAAGTTCTTCGAAGTCTGTCATTCTTGCAAAACAAAGGACTGCAGTGGTAGAACTGAGATAAGTGACGTGTATCTAAATATTGTTGTAGAGTAATGGAAATAGCTGACTCTCCAGGTAAACCAGTGTATTAAATATGATGCTTCCTGCAAAATAGTCTATTAGTAATACACCATACAAAATCAGTAGATTTTTACGTTGAACAGAAGAAGGATTGTGACTGGCGTTCCCCATACAGCAGCTCTTAAGTGGCTGAACACTGCCATGCACTGGGTTATGCTAAAGATGATGATGTGCCAAAGTATCTTGTTTCTACAAGTACCAGCCAAAAGATGTACATAGAGAAGCACGTTGCACAGCTAAATATCAAAGTATCAAACTGCCTGAGACAATACCGTACTAGGTAAAATAATAATAACAATCCTTACAATAAAGTGTCTTTCTGGACACTGCCCTCAAAGCCCTTTACAGGTAATGGGGACTCCCCTCCACCACCACCAATGTGCAGCCCCACCTGGATGATGCGACGGCAGCCATAGTGCGCCAGAACGCTCACCACACATCAGCTATCAGTGGGGAGGAGAGCAGAGTGATGAGACCAGTTCAGAGGGGATTATTAGGAGGCCATGATGGTAGCCAGGACACTGGGATAACACCCCTACTCTTTAATAGGAATTTTCAGGGTGATATGGCTGCTGGCTATAGGGTTGAGGTTAGTGAGCCACAGCTCTTGGCAAAGCACAGTCCTGGCACTTCCCAGGCACCCACAAGCTGTCAGTGAGGAACGTGTGGCATCTTCAGTTGGCACTGCCCCTTAGCTGTATGTTAACCTGTAAAAGGTTGCGTGGGCAGGTATGAAGAGCTTATCTCCTCATCCTCATTCTTCCTGCACAGTAAAGGTGTTGTTAATGAGAACGAAGATGGAAGCAAAGTAATTGACTGTTCTAAACTGGGTGGCTGCATAATGAAAAAGAAAATGGTTAAAGACTGGCCCAGAATGAAGGAGAAAGGTTACAGAAAGCAGAAGAGAGTGTGACAATGCTTGTAATAATACATTCCATAATCTCTTATTAAAATTACTGTTTTTAGGGTAACAACACATACAGTATGACCAAAGTCCTCAGAGTGTTGTTGTGAAAGAAGTGTTTTTTTTTGTTTTCAGTCCTAAATGCATCTCCTCTTAGTTTCTGTTTGTGAATTTGTGTCCACAGTTAATAATTAAACTTGAAACTTGTTGGGTCCACTTTATCAATGTCTTTGTGGATTTTGAGAACTTGAATTGAATCCCTGAATAGCTTTCTTTGTTCAGACCTACAGAGTTCAAATTCCTTTAACCAAAAACTGAAAATAAGTTGTTTGATTCTTTGAACTGTTTCTATGGCTACAATATTCTTTTTACAGTGTGGTGACAAAATGAATGCAGTCTCAGAAATAGAGTGTTAATGGTGTGTTGTAGTTGTCTTATAACGTCATCCTCAGTTCGAGCAGTATACATCTCACTGGACCTGCAAGCACTTCCTCTGCCTTTTTATTGCTTTTACTCCTGTTTACAACAAGTTGGAGTCTTTTTTTTTTCCTTTCCAGAACAAAATTTGGAATTATTGCCTAGGAGAAGCACAGTGACTTTTAGTTTTTATCTTTGAAGACTGCTATGAAACGGAGTAATGCAAGATAACATTATCCTTTATGTGTGCAGTTTGCCATATATCATCTACACAAACAGGTTACAAGCTGAACCTTTTCACACTTTAATTTTTAATTAATTTGATACATCCAGCCCTCAATATATGAATGTAATTCACTCCTTTAAACCTGTTAAGTGAAAATATGTAATCCGCCAATGAAACTTCTGTTACATGTCAAACCTTCCATTTCATTTCTTAAGTTTAGTATTAATATTTTTACCCAAGAACTGAACTGTCAAAGTAAGAACACTATTTCTTGGATATCATAGCTTATTATGCTGGTACAACGGTTGACGAGATAAAATTTGGAACAATTTTTAGATAAATAACATGTGAGACAATTCTAAGAACACAGATGCACTGGAGAATTGTGGGAAGTTATAGTAGTTCTCACTCTTCGGATGGCTTGTTCCTTTCGGGTGACGTACCTTCATTGTAGTTTCTTTGAAACTGATAAACGGGTAGGAGCTCACACACTTCCTAGGAAAATTCCTACACTGGATGTACATTAACAGATATTCCCCATAGATTCAGAAATGGATGAGAGTCCAATTTAAGCCCCTTTTCTATGTAAAAGGCCAGATTTAAAGTTAGTAGAGGTGTATTGTTGTTTGTTTTTTTAACCTGTGGTGCACTTAGAATAACTTTGGACGGTACCTTTAAAATAAAACACGTGTCTCTTACTTAAAGGTGTAACTGTGTTTAATCAACGCTTAACGTTCTCATGTCTTAATGCAGGAGCTGTACCCTGCCTTCTGCATTCATAATGGCGGGAGTGATCTGGAGCGTCTGCCAACAGCCAGTACCT
The DNA here is from genome assembly GCF_055471065.1 of Atractosteus spatula. Lineage (NCBI taxonomy): Eukaryota > Metazoa > Chordata > Actinopteri > Semionotiformes > Lepisosteidae > Atractosteus > Atractosteus spatula. Next base: position 52,768,765 of record NC_142711.1, on the reverse strand, counting down.
GCATGAACCTGCTGAAGCTTCCCGAGTTCTGCGACGAACACCTTATGAGGAATAAACTGCTGTATGCCATAGAGTCATCCGCTGGGTTTGAGCTGAGCTGAGAGTCTGCAGAATTTGCCCTTTAGGGAATACATATAGATATCTGAGTGCCTAATGTGTGACAGCACCATGTTTAGGGAAAAACAAAAGCAAAAAATATCCATTGAAATTAGTAGAACATAAAAAAAACATTACAGGGAGAATAGGTAAGGATAAATACGATTTAAAAAGTGCACTGAGAACATGTTTAGTTTTAAATTTGTGTTTTAAATAACCTTACTTGAGTTGAATAAGTACAAAAAAAATCCAAGCTGCTTTTTAAAAAAAAAAGAATTTAGTGTTAAAACAGGCTTTCTGGGCTGTTGCTGTGTTTAATTCCCTAGTCAAGCACACTCAAAATATCACCAAAGATTCAGCTTTGACTCTGTGCTGTTTCAAGGTTGTTTTGAAATGCAGGCAATAAGAAGACATCAGTCCAAGCCAAACTGAAGATTGTGTTCCACACAAGAAGTGTAGAAGATTTGTAAAGCAGTCCGCATTTTGTGTTAACGAGGCACTTAGGATGTACTGTTTTTTGCCCAAGTGATTTTGAGTTAACACCAGACTGAAAGATTTATTTTCCACTGGAAGTCATCAAGATTCTTCAAATTTTTTTGACATCATAATGATTCTATCATTTTTATTTACATTACCATAGTATAAATGCAAAAGCTTTGGCGTGCCTGTAGTGTGCATTGTATTCGGCAAAATTACACAATATTTGAGATGAGTTCTGAAAAAGGAGTTGTGAATATGTGTATGTTTACGCTGTTCTTTTACTGTTCCTCACACAGTTATCTGTACAGTTTTTCTTTTTCACGTGTATTGGAATTCTATGGGATAAAGCTTTACCTTGTGTTTTCCCCATTTATTAAAGTGAACAAACAAACTACTCTCTTTTCCTGATTTGATGTTTTTGGCATTACGAATTATTGCAGTATATTTTACATCAAGCGAAGCATGTCAGCTGTTATTACTGTCAGTTCATTTGGCTCAAGCCTCTATCCTAGAACCTTGACATTAAGTTAAAAAAAATGTAATATATTGTATAATGGAACAGTGTAACAGCATAAGTAAAGTATAAAAGCTTCATAGCTTGGTACTGACTGCTCCAGTAAAATTGCATAAACATAATCCAGTAATTTAGTAAGTCATGAAAAACTATTAAGCATATAAAATAGAATGGGCAATCGCAATGAATAAGGTGAATATTAACTTCATAATTTGCTTGAATAGCAAGACACAGCAGGAGAGAGAGTCCAGAAAAAGATACGTGATCTTGTGTGATGGATAATGTAGAGTAACAGAACTACTGCTGGTGCTGGTTGCTAGACAGGAAGAAATGTTCTAGAATCTACAGGCGTAGTCTCTCTAAGTGGATTAATTCTGCATTTAATAAAACCCTAGATATCTGACCATTGTACCTGCCTAGTGGCACCTTACAAAGCTATTTCAGATTAAATCCTGGCCACACAAAAGTCCACATTTTAAATCCTCTTCATCAACTCACACAGTATATTTTCCCTGTATATTTTTTGGCAATAGTACATGGTTTCTCAGTTTGTGTAGACTAATGCTTGTCAAGCTCAGGCATTCACTATTTTAATGCCGTGATTAAATGGTGTGAGTGGTTCATGCCGCTCAGTAAATTTAAGAATTATTATTATTTATTATAATTCGTTTGTTTAGCAAACGCTTTTTTCCCCAGGCATCAACAATAAGATGGGCGCAGTGTTTAGCATTGCTGTCTGTCAGCGCTGGGGCCTTGGGTTCCATTTCTGAGGTGCTGTCTGTGTGGAGTTTGTATGTTCCCTCTGTCTTTGTGTGGCTTTCCTCCGGGTGCTCCGGTTTCCTCCCACAGTCCAAAAGCAAACTGGTAGCTTCTGGGGAAATTGGCCCTAGTGTGAGTGTGTGTTTTCGTATCTGTGTGTGCCCTGTGGTTGACTGGTGTCCCATTAATACAGTAGGCTCTGGCTCCCTCGTGAAGCTGTATTGGATGAAGCAGTTGCAAAACTGATGGTGGGATGGGTGAAAAATAAAATGCAATGAAGTTTGTTGAAGGGTCTGTGAAATTAAAGTCCAATTTCCTTTTTCTTGTAAGTTGAGTTGCCCAAGTGAAGCTGTAAATGAATGACCCATTATTTCTTCCCTCTCTTGCCACTTTCTTCCCCACGTACAGTAATGTATGAGTAGCTAAGTGAGTCATGGTTACTTTACTTTTTAAAACAGAAAGCTTGACTTGTTTTTCTTTGTGTGTATGAGGAACTGCCGGAATTAAAAATAACACTTTGCAGACGAACTCATTGTCAGTTTTTGTGGCCTCTGACACATAATTAAAGAAACATCCAGTAGAACTATTCCTGCCTTGAAATACATTACGAGTTAGATGCGAATTAAGAGTGTATGCATTTGTCATAAACCTGTTAAAGCCTGTTGTGGCTCGAGAGAGAATTTTTTATTAATCCTTGGATCGTTTCCATCTCTGGAATTACCAACCAATGATTCTCCTCTCTCCCTTGCGGAAACCCATGCATTCTGTTAGGAATCTCAGGAGGAGGTAATTAGGTCTTAAAAATCGACTTGTCCAACAGATATGAAGGATTGGTCTCAATTACAAAGTGATTTATTTAGGCCTATTACTTTATAATGGAATATGGCTTCACAGACTTAATGTTCAGGCTCATTACTCACTATATTATATCCAAGGTGTACTTAAAATTCTTTAGAGGCTTTGAAAAAAAGGTGGGTAATGTATTTTCTGGATGGCTTTTTGCTGAAAGAAAATGAAACGGCATTCATTCACAATTTGTTTAGTTGATTACGCATGTATGCAAACAAATGGCACAAAGCATTAATTTTTGGTATGAGCGATCGATTGTATTCTTGCATTTAAACATGAATTTTATGATGTTTTTAGTTAAAAGACAGGTAAATTGAAAACAGGATTCAGATTTCTGCAGTAGAGGCATCATGTAGCTGCCCAGAATAGTTCCTGTCTTCCTCTAACCATTCAGCTTTCATCCGTTGGGATCCATTCACAGAAAATAAAGATATTGTAAAAAACATCATTTTAAAATGTTAATACTGTATATGGTGTACTTTTACATGTGGCCTTTCAAAAACTGTAGCTGCATCATGGAGCAGTACAATCTGGAATACGCACAAAATGGAAAACATATTATGCATTTTTGGCATACTGAACAATACCATTATTGTCCTGTCAATAGTGAACTGACAGCTGGGCATTAAATCAATTCTTGTCTAAACTTGTGAAAAATATATCTACTTAATAGTTAATAATCAGTATTGTGCTGCAGAATGCACAGCTTCTGCAAACTTTTCTACTTTTCTGTATCACGTTTCTACAACCTATTTTATTTTTTATGTCTGCATTCTGCATAATGTTTTACGTACTATACTGTATATCTATTTCAACCATCAAATGAAATTTGTAGTTTAGACGTTTAGCAAATTCACAACAAGTTCCTGTCAGTGATGCACGGGTGATGTTTTTATTGCACAGATATGAGAGGAAAATGATTTTTGCTAATTAAAATTTGGCATCAGTTGGGTTGATCAGCTGGGGTCTACTGTGAAGCTCACAAGTTAATAGATGCAAGTTCCAGGTTGCAGATGCAGTCTTGTGGGACTCCCATTCCTCTGATAGAGTCTGAACAAGCATGTACCTGTTTAGACTATGAACCCTAGATGCAACGCATGATCTACATGACACATGTGCAATCCAAGGGAATGGATGTCTTAATTCTTCAATGTCCCAAGCCTGGCGAGTAAGGCATTGACTGTCATGTTCTTATCTCACAAGAAAGGAGCATGAGGATGTGTGCTGTGTTGTCCTGCAGGAAGGCTGTCATGACAGGATGAGGCCACATGAAGGGCAGCAGGTGAGGTCCCAGGACTTGATCAATACAGTGCAGTTAACATCAATCACAGCAAGCTGGGACCTGTAGCAACTATACACTCTTACCCAGACTATAGCACTTGGACCTCTCCATTGATCTTGGTGAGGTGTCATGCCTCACTGTCTCCTTGATCCTGGCCTATCAATGATGGATCATGTGGCTGTAGCATTTTGCTAGGCTTGAAACTGCAGGCTGTGTATACCCAGACTGCAAGATGCTGAATTAGTCTCTTCTCCAACATATCAATGGAATGAAAGTATTGTTGTCTCAATAAGTGTGGCGTATCGGTTCCTGCCTGTGTCTTTCTTTGTTGATTTTCTCCAGGTTTTGGCATTCAGGAGGCTGATTCACTTCCTCACCTGTGCCCCATCAGCTCTCTCAATAATAGGCCGATTTAATGTTAATGGGTAGAAATTACAGTATATAAGTCACATGAGTGGACCAGAGTAAATCAAGAATGATCAGTTAATGAAAATGAATAAAAAACAATCTTAAAAAATGTTATACCTATATTCACAGAGTGATAAGTTCCTTATGATCTTTTATGATATATTAGCTTTGGCTTTAAGAAAATGAGTTATGCTTCATATTTGAGCTTTCAGAGAAAGTGAGAGAAGAGAAAACCAGGATATTTCTCTGTCAGCATCAGAAGAATTGAGAGATGGGTGGTGAGAAACATCCTGATTTTTTACACAAAAAATATCCACATAAAGAAACAACATTTGCACAATATGGTTATTTCCATCCAATATTTGTTGGCGGCTACAGTAAGCATGCCGTATATAGATGATATTTCTAAAACTATTACTGCACATTCCTAAGCAGCAATCAGAAAGTTTTGCAGCTTGGACAATCTCACCTACAGGACAAACGATCAAACTAAAAACTCAACCCCATTTCCATTAGCTAAGAGCATAGAAGATTAAAGTATGAAAGGCAGTTAACAGGCACTGTGGCTTGAGTTTTTAATAGCATCACTCCTGTAGGGCAGCATACAGAAAAGATCTCTACTGATTGAAATGCAGTAGTTCTGTGTGCTCCCCTTATCAATATTTATTGCAGAGGTTTCGGACTCAGTTTCTGAGGAACTGCAGTGTCTTTCAGCTTTTGAATGATCTCAGCTCTCTGTTACCTAAAAGGCTTGCTTGTTTAATGGCGTGGATAATTGCAATACTGATATACTGTCAGTAAAGGAATTGTATCTGCTGTACCTGGAATCAATTCCATGTTTATCAGCTTTGAGGTAAAATGATTTATGTACATTTAACTGAGAAAGAGAAAATAATTCGATTAATTAAATTCCCCCCTGGGAACTTGGACCCCTGATCTACAGTAACTACGGTGTATTAACAATTACTCAGTCCTGGTCTTGGAAAGTCACAACCTTTCAGGTTTCACTTAAAGGCTTCTCTGTGGGGTTTTTTACGAGCCATTTTCCAGGCTGTGTTTTGTCTTTCAGGGCTCTTCTGAGTCTTATAACTGTCAGAGCACTGATTTCTGGAATAGGGAATTGGTTCATTAGAAGGTTAGCAAATGCTACACAAAAAATAAACCTGATATTTCACTCTTGTGCAGTGGGTCTCCCACAATGTCATATTTTAGCTACCTGTACTGATGTTATCATCTCCAGGATGAGTTCTTCTTTTTTGTTGTATGGAGAAGACCTCACTTCATCGTCACGTGAGAAAGTCTCTTCAAGAGCTGAAGCAGAAGTCTGCATTTTTCAGATCCGGAGGTGAAATCTGCTACTTCAAATGCTTTAATTTTTTTTTAAATTTATTTCTGCTGAACTCTAGTTAAATGCATTTGGTTTAACATTCGCTGTACTGAATCTAATACACTTTTTAATGGAACTATCTGCAGGATTGTATCCATATGTGACAAAACTGCTTTAGAGCTTTTCATTCAGTGCTCATATCACTGCTTCACTTCTGCTGTCAGCTGAGAACCGCATAATAAATTTAAGAGAAAGTTACAAAGTTTTGGTTTCAATTTTGAATTATTGTTTGTTTATATAGGTACTAATATGAGTATCATGTAAAAATGCTCTGAAACGTTTTCTCAAATTACTTATGAGAAATATGGATGTTCTCTGTTTTATACTCTGTTTTTGAAATTGTTCCTATTTAATGTCAATCTTATTTCAGAACTGAAATAGTCTATTAAGTATATAACTAACAGTGCAGAACAACAGTCATTTAACATATTTTTAAAGGATTGTCCAAACTTAACATTGAATACATTTGCTAATTCAATCGTGAATTTATAAAGCCTTTAAAAAAATTTACACCACAACAGCATACAGTATAATCTGACTAAAAAAGGTTAAATTCATTTGGAACATCTACAATATACGAGTCTTCTGCAAACCTTTACAGACAGGGGGTTTAAGGGAGACTCGTTAATTTGCTGGAAATAGTCTCTTCAAGATCGGGACTTCTTCACATTCAGAAAAAAATGTTGTAATGCGCGCCGCTTTGCTCCCAGCGCATGTGACATGAGCACCACCTAGTGTTCGAATCTCCGAGGTCTCATGTGGTTAAATCAAAGCTGTTGTGACGAATTTTCTTTGAAATAAATACAGTATACAGTTCTGGATGGATAGCTAACAAGGTTTTGTTACCTTCACATGTTACACAGTTTTCGTAACAGATTGTTGCTTTTTTTACAATTATTGGAAATATTTAGCTATTAAATGTGGCATTACTTGTCATCGTGCAGCCATCTTTAACATGTCAGAGACGAAATTCTGAAATAAAAAAGACCAAATAAAATTTAATTAAAAGAAGAACAGCTAAAATAACTGTGTAACGTGTAGGTTAACTGATAAATGTTAGGTATTCATATCTGATACACTTCAGCTTCCTTTAATTTACAGACCAAACGTCGGTGTCTTACAAAAACTTACAAAAATTACAAAAACCCTAACAAAAAAATGACTACAAAAAGAAAAAAAGTTATTCTAAACTGTGTTGTGTACAAAAAAAAGTAACATTCGAATTCGCATAAATTGCACAGTGTAAGAATTATAAAATAGCAACTAAAAAACGTTTTGCTTTAGAAAACGAAAATATTGATATTTGATATTTTGAGATCAGCCTAAGATCAGCTTGCTAACATCACAGTGAAGAAATAACAAAACCAGACATATGTAAAGAACATGTTGGGAAGAAATGAAGAAAAGAATATCAATATGATGCAAATAGAATTTCATTTGTCTTCAAATGCAGGTGAAAAAGGGGCCGAGGAGTTGAATTCTGTGCAAGCCCTTTTAAGTTTTATGACTTTTAATATTGCCATTCATTTACACTGCTCTGGTCGTTTATCATCAAAATAAAAAATGTATAGCAGTACGCTGTCTTTGTGGAAGACCTCTGTATAATTTTAAGGCTTAATATCTGCCAGTTCTTCCAACTGTAGTGTTTTCAGTGTTGTCTGATCTGGGGTTTGATCTTTTCATGTACCTGTCAGAAGAAAAGAGAGAGAAATTAGAAGAGAGTATTTCCCCATCTTGCTCATCTGGTTTCCAGACCAAAATGTTGGAATTCTGTCTCATCTGACCACAAAGTGTATTGCTACTACTTTGTTACAAACACCCATGTAGGATACAGGATGCTTTTTTCCAGTTTCAGACCGCTATGTAGAATGACATGGATATTATTAACACGTGGATATATTCTCCCATAAAATAGATATTAAGGGCCTTTTTATATCTTTCTCCTGATCTGTGCCTTTATCCCTGAGTTGTAGACACAGGCAGAGACCACTCAAATAATTGTGTGGCTCATTAAAGTAATTTTGCGCATCTAAATGAATTTGGGTTTGCCCCAGCAAAGAGTTTGAATCCTTATGCAATCTTGGTCACTCCATTTTCTTTCATATTATTTCTCTCTTTACATCTTTTTTTGTTTTTTTTGCTTTAAATGTTTGGAGTATGTGTTATATAACAAATATTATTTTATACTTCAAAGTTATGGCTGCAGTCTGTAAAGCAACAAAATGTGGCGTCTGTGGAAGGGTCTGAATACTTTTGCAAGGCACTCCATCTGGCACATCTTGTCCATGTTTCATTGTCTTAGGGATTTTGATTCTGTCAAGCCTTCAGGTCTCTAAACAAATCCCTCTCTGTTCATGGCAATGAAGATTCATTGCAGGTCTTTTTGCATTGTCAGTCACAAAAGTAAAACATTCCAATCAGGAAGTCCCGAACAGTTCTTTTTTCCCAGCATCAGTGGAACAGGTAGGTTATGACTGAGAGGATTTTTTTATTCTTTCTGATGTAGGTTAACATAAGAAAACAGCACATATCATCACATCACATGGAGCTTTCCTTTAAACAAAGTTCTGAGCATTTGTAACTTTCTGTGCTGGGCACCTTTGAGAACTGTGTTACACAAGTTGCGTCACCAAATATTATTAAAGTCGCTCATTTGAATGTGGTCTAAGTTAAGCAAAAGTGACCACGATAAGGATTTTTCAAGAGTTGGTTCATTATTTCCGGAGCCATCATTACAGATGTACAAATACATAACAAAGGGCAGGAAAAAGCAATATGCAGATTATTAGTTCATCTACTTTTAAAATTATTAGTTTACACTTATAATAAATAGATTAAAAAATAGTTCAGTGGGGTCAGATCATGTGTTTGATTTTTCAAATAAAATATTCACAAAATATAATATTTTTTAAATTCTTTATAAGATATTATAAATAATCGTATATTGGTAGAATCACCATTTCACTCCATCATATAATTTCACTTACTTAAAGCCCACAGACAAAAGATGAAACATACACATTCATTTTTATACACAAAAAAATCTTCATTAATAAATAATAAACAAAAATCTCTTTTATAATACTATGTGATTTTTTTGCTTTAATTATCGTAAGGTACAGTAAATCCAAAACTTAAAACATTGAGGTATGTTTACTGCTAATTGTTAAACATGTGAAATCAAACAATTTTTGCTAATCACTTGGCTCAAATTAAGCTCATCAGTGGAAAAGCCTGTCTGTGACTGGTGGACAATCCATTGGACAATAATTACAGAGCCTTACTTTGAACAATTTTTTATGTTGCCATCTTATGTGCAATATGTCTTAAACGATGTCTATCCCTTTATTAAGTAATCCAATCTAAGTACTAATCCTGGCTTAGGGAGGCTTCTATATGCCTTCACAATGGCCTAATTAGATATTGACCGCCACAATGTATGTAATTAATAGACATACATCATTTTCATTGACCCAGTGTCCGTTTGCATTTCTGAGAGCCCTGCTCACAAGAATCTTATTGATTTTAACTCCTCTTTGTGCAGAGAACAATTAAGGACACAACTGACTGTACTGTACAATTCTACCATATACCTGTAGCATTATCTACTGTGTATGTTAAGTATTTATTAACATACACTTAAAATAGCAACCGTATATTAAATGTTTGGACAAACATTTCCAGAACATTATTTTAAGGAAGACGTCCATCCAGCATATTCAGACAAGAATGCTGAATTAATTCTTTCTATACATATTTTGTTCAATTTGTTAACATTTTGCAGAGTTCAAAAATATGGTTAGGACTGTTGAATAGTACTGCAGTAAGTAACTTCAATCTTTCAGTATTGCTGAGTAAATACGTAGCTGTTCTCTTAACTTGGCGCAGTAGTTGAATGTTTTCCATTGAATGCTTTTTTCAATAAAGAAAATCTGGAATAAAAATAGAGCACTACAGTATCCAGATACAAATATTGAGATTATATGGGCTCGTTCGCTCAGCTGTTTGCAAGAAAACTGTAGGGCCTGAAAGAAATATAAATACGACCTGGAACAAATACAGAAGGCCTTGTGGTGGGCAGTGTAGGATGACATAGAGGATGCCGTTGGCAGAAACCTGAAACAGAAACTCGCGCCAAAATGAACTACAGACTTTATTTCCTTGAAAAAAAAACATCTCCTCTTCCCCTGGGCTAAAGTAGCCCCTGAAGAAGGCCATACATTATGCACATACAGTAGAGACTATATTATGCATGTACAGAATACCTAGCTCCATGGTGATCTGAGGTTCACTCCTGTTTGCTCAAAAGTGTCCAAAAATGACATCAATCACAATTTTCTGCATCTTGCTTTATTTTGTTAAAAAGGATTAAGGAATTAAATGTGCTATTTTCCAAAGGCAATTATATTTGATATTTCATACAGTATTTTGTGTCATTTGTCATTTGTTTTTGTTTATTTACAGTACATTTTTGCCTGAATATGTATATTTCTTAGTGTCTTGCACAAGGCTGGAAGAAAGTAACTACATCAGCATGTGTAAGTACCTGACTGGAAGTTAATAAGTACAGTACATGGAACAAACACATCATCATAATGTATGCAACAGGGAACAAATCATATTGTAAACAGAAAAGCTTAAATGAAATGTTATTATCCTCAACAGCTCGGACTATAAATGTCATAGCTGCAATTCTGAGACCTTGACAGCAGATGGCATTGAGTCATTTGAATGAGCTCCTTGGTTTCATCCTTGTTTATAAAGCAGGTGGTGCTCTTTCGTTGAGTTGTTTGTCTGTCACCTTCTCTAACACTGCTGACACTGTCTCCCTGTTTTTGTAATTTCTAGGCAGAGATTAACCATGGTACAAGAAATGTAAGTTGTGGGTTGAGTTTTTATCATAGGCCAATTTGAACACAATTAAACATTAAGTGTTTCTAAATTTAGTAATAATAATTAATAATTATTTCTTACACTTATGTAGTGCTTTTCTGGGCACTACACTCAAAGCGTGTTACAGGTAATGGGGACTCCCCTCCACCACCACCGATGTGGGCCAAAACACTCACCACACATCAGCTATCAGTGGGGAGGAGAAAAGAGTGATGAGGCCAATTCATAGAAGGGAATTATTAGGAGGCCATGATTGATAAAGGCCCATGGGAAATTTGGCCAGGACACTGAGGTTACATCCCTACTCTTTTTGATAAACGCCCAGGGATTTTTGATGACCACGGAACATCAGGATCTTGGTTTTAGATCTCATCTGAAGGATGGCACCTTTTTACAGTATAGTGTCCCCATCAGGACTCACACAGACCACAGGGCGAGCACCCCCTGCTGGCCCCACTAACACCTCCTCCAGCAGAAACCTTACTTTTTCCTAGGAAGTCTCCCATCCAGGTACTGACCAGGCTCACACCTGCTTAGCAGTGGGTTACAAGTTGTAAGTTACAGGGTGATATGGCTGCTGGCTGGTAGTAGGGTTTTGCTGTTTCCATGTGTTTCTGAACAGTTGTCTTCAAGTTGCTTTCTTGACCAACACATTTCAATTAAAAATAAGGATTATTCTTTTTCATTTGGACAGTCAATTCCCTTATGACTGCCCATGCGTTTGTGCTTCAGGGAAGGTTCAATTATTTAAAATAGCCTTGATTGAATTTATGCAAAGATTTGAAATCCTAGCCAAATACATATGGGGGGTGGTTACTAAAAATGTAATCTGTCTAAACCAAGCTGCAGTTTATTTCCATTATTTGTCTGCAGCATCCCTGGTCTAGTTATTGTTTTTTGACTTGTGTATTCTAGAACCAAGTCTGAGAACAGAAGTGGATTTCAAACCACACTGACATGCTACTTCAATTTCACAAATGGTCTTCTCCACAAATCCTTTTCAAATTTCAAATTTCTGAAGAAACAATATACAGTCCCTGGTAGTGAAATAATGCCTGTATGGTGGATGATTACGTTCCTCAAAACTACAGTTGCTAATGGCAGATTGAACCTTACGTGACTTTTGCTCTGTCATGAAGAATAAGGAGACATTTAACCAGGTTGTTCTCAAACTGTTCTTGTGATTGCATTACAGAAATACTTCTTCATCAAATAGCTTTTGGCAGTGAGAAATATTTTCTGTGGCATGAATTCCAGTTGCAGTAAGCTGTCAGTGTCACACAAACTGATTGCTGAAAACATTTCTAGAGATGCTGGTTAGACTGCCTTTCTTCTAAGATCTCAGTGGCAGCCTCTCTTTTCATTGCTGATAACAATCCTCAAGGGAAAACAAAAGAAGCTGTCTGTACCTTTGTGACAGAGACCTAAGTGTTCGTGACAGATTTCATAGAAAGTTTGTATTTGAACTGGTAACAACAATCTTGATAGCTTTGAACATGTGACAAATTTCCTTGTGAAGGATAACATGGGGTCTGACCCAATTCAGGGTTGCAAAGGAGCCAGAGCCTATCTCAGCAAGAAGTAGTCGCAAGGAAGGATACATCCTAGAAGGACACCAAGCCATTGCAGGGCAGACATATTCACACCTAGGGCGTATTTTCAACCCTTAGTCAATTAACCTACCAATATGCCTCTGGGCTGTGGAATGAAACCACAACAACTGGTGGAAACCCACACAAAAACAGGGAGAACATACAAACACTCAGAAAGTTTTCCACATGGAAAATACCCCAAGTCTAGAACCCAGGGCACCAGAGCTGTGAAGCAGTGATGCTAACTACTGTACCACCATTGGTGACCTGTCATGACATCAACTTTCAGGAGACGAGTCTTTAGTTGACCAACCAGAGCGAGAATCATGAATTCTTCCTGCAATCATGAGTCCCTGCCCCCACTTAAACTCTTCCCTTCATGCTTTGAATTAACACAAGAAAGGTAAAGACCACCTATAAACACTTTTTATTGTTCCATAGAATAAACACTTTCCCTACTTCTATGAAATGGAAAGCTTGGTGTCACAAAGAGCCTTTATATAATTGAACTTGTCCTGGGTGTGAAATGCCCCCAAGCCATGTTTCAACATATCATGACAAAAACAGGCTTGCTCAACAGCACTCCCACTTCCTTTTAGCCAGATCTTCTCAGATCTCAGAAGTTAAACAATTAAGGGGCCTGGTAACCCCTGTATGGGGTTAGAAGACCGCTAGTGAAAGCTAATGGTGGACCAGTAAGGTGGTACTCTTCCATCTGGACCAAAATTTCATACCAATGTCTCCGTATGGTGACAGGGGACTGTGCTACATAAGAGGTACTGGCTTTCAGGTGAGATGTCAAGCTAAGGTCATGAATACTTGGACACTAAAATCCCATGGCATTGTTTATAAGAGTAGAGTGTTAACTCTGGTGTCCTGGGTGAATTATCCTTTAGGGTGGTTCATTGTGGCCTTCCTAAATTTCTCCCTTAATTATGTTGGTGAAGTAACATCTCACTCCTTTACCTTATATGCTGTGTAGAGGAGCTGCTGGCACAGATACTGTAGGTGTCTGCGGGACATTATTTGTATTTCCATTCTTGCATATTGAGGTAAGTTACTTTTTTAGTCACCCCCATTGATCATAGACTGAGACATTGGGATAGCACTAATGAAACATTTGTGAGAACCGAAGAGACTAGAGACATACAGTAGACACCTGGTTAATGGCTGGCATTTTAACAGAATTTAACCGTTTGGCTTGAGAATGTTGGAGTAAGACATTCATCCATTATCAGAAATCTCTTCTGGAGGATTACGAAGAGTCTAGTGCCTATCCTAAAAGCATGGGCCTCAAGATAAGACCACTTCTCTTGGTCTGGACAGGACTTTAATCTATTAAAGGGCCACAGAGAAAGGGAAAATGTGGAATAGCAAATGAAGCTTGGACATCACATGTTTCGGAGAAGAGAGGAAACTGGGGCATCTGGTACAAAAACAGCGTATTTAAAGGAAGAGCATACAAACTCCACACAGAAGAGAACTGAGGTCAGAAAACCCAGGAGCCTGGAGCTCTGAAAAGTAGTGCTAATAGCCATGTCATCTTGCCACTCGTGAGAAGACACATCAACACCTTGACTCTTTTTGAGTGGAGTAGATGGGCCATAAGAATGAAAAATAACCTACACAGAAATATCTTTCTTGAGCACTGCCCAAATAATAGAAATCTAGAGGTGTTGCCATAAAGGAGATTATAATGTAATCAATGCCCCTATAAACTATTAATCTACTTCAGACACGCAATGCTGTTCTACATATTAAATTTCACATCTTAGTGCTGTGGAATAACAGAATCATTTTTAGAAATGAAAGGTTTGTTCAGTCTTATTTTTGAGAATCAGTGGATGCTAAGGGGTTCAATCCTATAGTGAATCTATATGCAGATACTGTACATAACTTCTGAACAACTTATAAGGACTAGATATACAGTACCTTGTAAAAGTATCCACCCCCTCCCAATGATGTCACATTTTCTTGAATTTAAAATGAGGTACAGTATATGCACATTTGAATACAAATGATTTTATTTGAAACTTGAATGCTCAAACTAAACAATGATGGGTGAAAGAAGTTAAGGGTGAAAGAAAAATTGAAAAAGAAGCATAAAAATTCACCTGAGTAAATGTTTAGTAGCAGCACGACTGGCAGCAATTACAGCTGTGAATCTTTTTGCACACTGGGATGGTGCAGTTCTCAACTTGTTTCAATGCTGTAAGGTCGGCAGGGATTGAAAAAGGACAGCAATTTCAAGTCTGGCTACACATGTACCATTAGATTGAAATCGGGTCTTTGAGTGGGCAACTCAAGGACATTGTGCTTTGGGTTTTGAATTGTTGTCCCGAAGAAAGGTAAATCTTTCAGTTTTTTGTTTTTTAGCAGACTGAATCAGATTATCCTGTATATTTGATTTTAATTTAATTTATCCAGTAAATGTAACCCTCAGTTTTGAAAAACCTCCCAGTCTCTTCTGACGAGAAGGAGCCACATAACATGATGCTGCCACCACCTTGTTTGACTTTAGTGGTGTCGTTTGGGAGAGCAGTTGTGTTGGGTTTAACTAGATATTTCGCTTTGCATTTGGACCAAAAACAGCTCCCTTCCTTTTACTCTGCCATGCAGACCAGCTTTGTGGAGAGACTGAAATATTGAATCATGGGTAGCTTTCTCCCATCTCAGCCAGTGAAGTCTGTTGCTCTTTCAAAGCCAAACTGGCTTTACGATGACATCCTGAACCATTTTCTTCCTTGCCCACCTGCTTACTTTAACGGTATAGCCCGATCTAGGCAGTGTCTCAGTGATTGTTTATTCCTGGGTTGTTTCTGTTAGGCTTTCATAGTTGAATCTTTGCTTCACACTGCCTGACAGAGGGACATTCCAGGTGCATTTATTCTGAAATCATAAGAGCCACTATAAGGTTGGTTTTCAGAAAGAGTAGTGTTGCTACCCTGGAGTTCTGACCAAATTCCCCCCCCCCGGCCTTTACCAGCCATGGCCTCCTAAAACTCCCCATCTATGAATTGGCTTCATCACTGTATTCTCCTCTCCACTGATAGCTGGAGTGTACTGCTGCACTTTGGCTGCCATCGCATCATCCAGGTGATGGGTAGAGATTGGTGGTGGTGGAGGGGAGTCCCCATTACCCGTAAAGCACTTTGAATGGAGTGTCCAGGAAAGCACTATATAAGAGTAAGAAAATGGGTGAAAAGTCTACCTGTGTTTCTGAGGTCCTCTGACCCCTGGTTCAAAGCCATTCTCTAACATTTTATTTACTACTGCAAATTTGAAGTTCTGTACTATACAATATGTAGTGTTTAGATTTTATTATTATACTTTAAATATTTTATCATAAAATTCAATTTAACTGGGAATGCATAAAAAACTTTGTTAACTTAATTTATTAATGTTCCTTTGACATCCACTGCTTATTTCCTTATACTGTACAAGCCTATCTTGTATAACTTAAGTTTAAATATCCCCACAACTCATATAGGGACTATGCAGCTGTCAACATTTAAAATCTATTTTGAAAAGGTGTTCCTGTGAGTAAGTCAATTGTATTTCTTTTTAGTTATTCTAATTTAATTGTTTGTGTTTTTTGTGATTTTTTATTTTATAATCTTTTTAAAGTAAATGTACAATATATAAAGAAATGCATTAATAATGCTATGCAAGGTAGGAGAACCAATAGTGTCTGTTTGTTTGTTTTTTTGAGAGCATTTCTATAGCACTATATCTAAAATCTACATAAATTAAAACTATTGTGATGGTTTTTAAATTCTGGCTCTTAAAGATTATGCTAATATAAAACTACTCTATTAGAGAATATCCCAGCATAAAGACGTGCATTATGTATTGTGCTATCCATGTTATTAAAGCTTAGTATTCCAAAATGCGGTGGAGTTGATAGGTATAGGAGGCTGACAAGAACATTTATTGAAGTAACATTTTAAGCAAAATAATGTATAAGCAAAACATATAATGTTTATATGAATACTGTGTGTGCTGTATAATATTGCGCTGTAAATTGAATATGTTTTTATTCTACAGTATATCTAACACACTATAGCACACGTATTACTGTAGTATGAGTATTAGGAGCACAGGAGCTCATCAGGGTTGTGTCTTATCATCTTTGCTTTACTCTCTGTTCACAAATGACTGTATTTCACATTCAGATTCTGTAAAAAATGTTCAAGTTTCCTGATGACGCTACTCCTGTAGGGCTCACCGCAAAAGATGATGAATCAGTAAACAGGAATGAAATAGCTGAATTAGTTGATTGGTGTAGCCTAAACAAACTGGATCTAAATGTCAGCAAAATAAAAGAACTTTAGGCAAAGTAAAAGAGCACTATTCATCACTGGTCAGGCTGTGGACGTGGTGGAGAATTTTAAGTTCCTGGTCAAGAAAGCTCACCAAAAGCTGTTCTTCCTGACACAGCTGAAGAATTCTGGAGTGTCACAAGAAGCAATGACCCTTTTCCACACTGAGAGTGTTTTGAGCTTCTCCCTCACTCCCTCACTGCGTGGTATGGCAACACTTCTGCCCAGGACAAGTCATGTACTGTATATTGCCTCCAAATTTAAAGGATGCCACCTTCCCTCTGCCTGTTTAGATTGAATCACAAAATTCTCTGAATTCCCTGATCTCTAAGATCCTTGCCAACCCTTCCCACTCTGCTCAACCTCTGTATGTGCTCACTGAACCAAATTCCATGCAAGTAGTTGTTATGTCAATAAACTATAAAGTATTAGTATATATGACATACCCATGTTATATAAGTATATAACATGTATTCAGTATATAATACATGGTGTTCCTATGGCATCGATATAGATTAATTCTACAATTTACAATCCACAATCCTCTGGGAAGAAAAACAATCTACAAATGGAAGAATCAACCTGTGTGGTTATTAACCACAGAACTATAGTACAACACAACATATTACATATTACAGAACGTGACTGTAATAGTGTAGGCCTTATAGTATTGTACTGTAGTGAGCACTATAGTAATTGTATAGTACACTAGTGTATCACAATACTATATACTCAAATTAAAGCACACGTATAAAGGGTAATACTTCTATACTCTTAATCCAAAAATCTCAAAATGCCTCACAAATACCACAGGTAAGAACAACAGTACACGCCCGTCCTATTTTGATTACTACAGAACATTCTGGAAATTGTTTTATGTGGGAAGCGCGTTTGTATTTTGTGTATGAAGGGATCTGGCAAAATAAATATTGTTAACCACAACATTAAAGACGACAAAGCAGACACCGGTTCACGTCAACCACAAATTTCCAGAACATTTCTAGGATAAATCCCCCTCCTCCCCCCCATTAGAGTTTGCGGCTTTGGCTGTAGCAGGAAGTGACGTTACAAGCGCCGAGGAACAAGCAGAGGCACCAGAAGTTGGTCTTGTGCGGAGCGTTTAGAGTATAAAACGTACAATATACAGTATAAAACAACAGCAACAAAAGGGAGGTCTTGGTAGCCGAACGGGGAGGTGAGTCTGTGTCTGATGTTGTCCTGACCGCCGACGGTTGCGTTTGTGCGTAGTGAGTGCACGTCGTGGAGGATGGCGAAAGGAAAGTGTAAATACTGCGTGCTCTGAATACATTTGCCGAGCTGGTTAAGATGTGATCCAGAGAAATATATGCCCCTGTGTGTCGCAGCGATATCGGCGGAGGGTTGTTCATCCGGGGGGTCCCCGGAGTCTGTATGACTAGGATCCCCTGAAAGCGTGAAAACGGCAGAGATTGGGGGGGGGGGGGTCTTTTGTCCTCCAGGATAGTGATGAGGAAAGTGTCCCCCTCAAAACACGGGGTCTCCCCTGATTACGAGGATGGTGGGTCCGTAGACACTCTCTCTACCCCCCACCCCCACCCCCCCAGTTGTGCTGTGAAGTATTTCATGATTGAAGAGTCGCGTCGTCTCTAAATTGCTTTTAGAGGTGAGTATTGGATTTAGTATGTGCGTGCGCTGGGAACCTCATTTCGAGCAAAACACCTCTAAAAGAAAAACCTCGGTGCAGACGTTGGCAGCACGGACCGCACTGGGTGAATCCAGGTCCGGGTCGACCCGGGTTACTGTGTTTTTGGTGTCGCTGCCCCTCACCGCAGCCAGTGACCAACGCCAGTACCTGCTGCTCTATATGAGCAATGTTATTGCTGTTGACAGGGCCGCTCTTAGGATGTCGTCGGGGCATAAAGGCAAAACTGGACGTAACCGGTGTTTTTGTTTTGTGAGTCAAGCGGTGTAAGGAGGTATTACATGGCTTTGGCCCGCCTGCGGTTGTCTTCATACACCGGTGTTTTCAATCCGCACCGAATACCGAGGCGTGTCTGGATGAGTGTGGGTACATCCCCACTAAAGACCCCCCTGTCCACTCCAGCAGGCGCCGAGCACCGTGTATCTGTGTCGTCCTGGTCCCTGGACTGGATTAGCCGGTTCAAATCAAGGTAGTCTTGCCCCTGCGTCCATAGGGCACTTTCTCCTTCCCTCTCCACGGAGTACATGTGAGGCTGGCTGTAGTTTACAGTCCGTGACTTTTAATAATAATATTATTATTGTTAATTGCTTACACTTATATAGCGCTTTTCTGGACACTCCACTCAAAGCGCTTTACAGGTAACGGGGACTCCCCTCAACCACCACCAATGTGCAGCCCCACCTGGACTTTTAGTGATGGGATAATTTGTTAAAAGCTGAGACACGGCCCTCGGTTTGTTTTAACGTCGGCAGAACTGGGAGCACGGCGGCTTTTGTTTTCAGTTCACGATTGGTTTTAGGGCTGTTGTTATTTTCCATTTGTAAGCATTTCCTTGCTGGCGCCGGCGATTTGTCCGTGCGGATCCAGGGCGAGCAAGAGTTATTTCTTATCTTTTTAAAAATGTGTGTGCCAATCTAGTTTTTACACAGCGTGTGAAATTAGGTAAACTGCTGCTGAGCTGTCACTATTTTGACTTTTCTGCAGTAAAAAAAAAACTGAATAGCTGTAGGGGACATTTGTGCTGATTTAGCAAAATTTTTCAATTTTTTCAAGATTTTCATAACGTCTGCTCGTGTATTTAGCGTGAGGGAGTACGCTTTAGTGAGCTGCGGTTGACACCAGAATAAATTCCCGGTTGTGGATGTCCTCTTAATCCCCTTAATACCCTGTGCATGTGGCACAGAAAAGCCATTGCTACAGCGCTTAAAATGTGTTAATTTTCAACAGGTTTACACTCTGAATCTATAGATTCATTTCTAAAGTCCCCTCTATGGTTTATTAATTAGGAAAGAGCTGCTGTTACTGGTGCCTATATTACACACACAACCATGAGACCCAGTGATACTGTTTTCTTAGCAAATGGTATACTTCTGTTCAAGCCATTTGAAAAAGTGTTGCTTGTGAGATCTGTGTTTTTGGTTTCAGGCATATCAGGAGCAAGCACTTCAAAGTGTTTTGAATGTCTTTAAAAATGTAGACATTTAGATAGTTTGCTGGCTGCGTATGAAGTAGCTGGCTTGCCAGTATCTTTGGGAGGTAGTTTTGGCTATGTAAAGATGGGTTGTCTTGCACCAGTTCTAAAGATGGTGGTAAAGTTGCAAACGCTAATCCTAGCCTGCTTTTAACGTAAAATCATATAGTATGATATGATTCTGAGAGAAGGACCTTCCATCAAGACTTTTGGTTTCAGGGGAGTAAGGCTTTAGTTTCAAAGTCAGCGTATTGAGCTACTTGATGCTCTCTTGTTTGTGTAATTCAGGACTGTTGGAGATGAGGCCTTTGTATCTGTGTGTTGGGCCAGCTGCCTTCATGAAATGATAAAGCACACCGTGATTAATGGAGTGGTTACATGAGGAAATAAACCAGAACTGCTCTTTCCTTGTCTGGAAGATAAGAGGACTATGAACCCAAAAACTTTATTTTATTTGGTCATTAATTATATATAATTTATAAAATGTCATGACGTATTTAACCTTTTTCCCTGTGTTTAAGGCTACCTTTTAGAGGCTTTACTTTATTTCTTAACTATAAACAAGCTGAAAAAAATGTTGGAGGAACAGCAGAAAAGGACTTAAGTAGTATAATTCTGAGACTGCACGTTTGTTGAATAAACAGAAATGTAATTTAGACAAGGTATGTGATCTGTTTGCACTGAACTGTTATTTACATCACAATAACTAATTGGACTTCTGTCAGTGATGTACAGACTTTCTGTCCCGACGCAAGATCTTGAGACTTGCATCCCAGTTAAATAAAACAGCAGCCGCAGTTTTAGGGATGGGAAACCCTTTGGTTCAGGGGCATCTGTTTTGATGTCACAATCCATGTGTTGTGATCAAGGGATTGTGTTGGACATGTTACACAAGTGGTTGGTGGACATGAGCATGGGCTACTGCTTATCTGTACTGTTGTATCTTTGTCTGCACACTGTGAGTTGGAAGCAGATAAGCTAGTGAACCCTGAAGTACAGAGCTGACCTTGCTTATCTGTCTTGCTAACGTGAGGGGGGGCTGGACTTGTACAGGCGTCCCCTGTTTTATGGGAGGGTTACATTCCCTGCAGGGGGGAAAGGGGTTCTGTGGAACGGTGTTAAATGTAGTGTTCCAAATGCATTTCGATCATATAAATACATGTTAACATACATTAAGAATTAACACTAAACTTAACGTAAATGTTATTTGGGACATTATTTTAACTAAAAATAAATCAACGCTCGCCAAAATAGGCAGACCATAAGGCTCAAGGGAACGAGATGTGGGCGCTGACTTTGACTCCAAGATAACAGCGGCAGCTATAGCAGGAACGGATGTAAATGGTAAACACGACTACCGCTTGTCTGCGACTACTGCATAAGTAGCTCAGACGCGCAAACCACGGTGGCGAGTGCGTAACTGAAAGCAGAGCGATGCGTTGGGCAGGCTTTGGCGGGAAGAAGCACGTCTATAGTTTGTGCGGTGCATCTTCTGGGCGTTTCGCGGGAATCTGCTCTACCGCCACAGATCACATAAAAACGATTTTTTTTTGCATTAAGGGGGTCAGTCGCATAAAAGCGCATTCGCATAGACAGAAGCCGCATAAAGCGGGGGACGCCTGTATTTGCTTAACATTGCCGCGGTCTAGCCACTTTCCACCCATCCATTTTCTCACCGTTTCTCCCACTTCAGGGTTGAGGGGGAGAAGGAGCTTACCCAAGCAAGTAATGGGTGCAAGGCATGGTACACTTAGATTGGGACATAGGGCAGACGCACAGACACAGTCTCGCACCTAGAGAACATCTGTTAGTTTTCCGTGCAGATAACGTCCTAGGGCAGGAGTTGAACTGAAGCAGCAATGCTATCCACTGCACCCCTGTGCAGTGCACCAAACCTGGTGCTCTGGTTTCCTCCCCCAGTCCATCAACATACTAGTAGATTAATTACTTCACTTGCTGCCCTGTCCAGCTGTTTACTCTCCCTGCCATCTTTTGTTATTCATCTATTAGCATGAATCTGGTCCTGGAGTCAGTGCTCACTGACTGCAAATATATAGCCACCTTAACACATCCATGCCTGCAAATGTTGAGGAAAGATTATTCTTTTGCTCAACCTACTCTGTCATTATTATAATAATTGCAAGTGATAATTGGTTTGGCAAAAATTGTGGGTTGAAAAGCATTGAAACCCCAACTTGCAGTGTAATGCCATTAGGGTGCCACACAAGCCCTTGTATTATTCACTGGTTGAGTTTGAAAGGAAGGACATTATTCTGATTGTGGTGCTCAAAGTACAAAAGTAGTCCAAAACGTGTGTGTGGATGCTCATACTCAAAACCCAGGATTGATTTAGGCTGCACTTCACATCCCATTTCAGGGCTGCCAGCTGAGTTGCTAATTGTATGATTGCCCAGTCACAGATCAGCCTTGTGCCTAAATCCTCCTGCCAGTCCGTTAGCCAGTTTATCAGCCCAAGTGAATCCGCTCTCAGAACTAAGTAATTAGGCTTGGCAGCTTCAATCTGCCACAGACCACACACGGTACAATTCTTTGTGCTCCACTTCAGGATGCAACATGTATGATGTGTTTTTAATGTGCTGTAACAGATTTTAAACCGCTGGTTAGTTTGCTGCTTTTTACAGTCTGTTAACATTCTCGTTCGTTCTTGAGATGTCAGTGGCCAGTGCTATTTTTATTGTAGGTAAATGCAAATCGCCAACCGGAGAGGCTCTGATTGTAGGGAGATTTTCCAAGAGCACCAACTTGTCCCCCTGGAGTTCTCTGTAGCCAGAATTCAGAAATGGTTGTTCTTAATGTTATTGTTTTTTAATATGGGATTTAAGTTTCACAGAATGCTTAAAGTTTGAACTGTAATATTAAAGCGGTTTTGTGTAATAAACAATATAAAACAGTTTTTTTCTGCTTGTGATTGGATTAATCTTAGTTCATTCCTCTTAAGTCAGTTTGGGTAAATCATAATAAAAATAAAGAGAGAGGGACACTTGCTTTTATAACATTTAGCCTGAGAACATACTTAAACTTGCTTTTCTTTTCCTTTGCTGTTCTTAATTACCTGCAATATGCTGGCAGCCCGATGTCTTATTTAATTACATGTTTTCATTGTAGAAGAGTCATTTTTAATGTTCAAACCTCTTTCTTCACAGCACATCATAGCCTGAACTTTTCTCAAGACTGTACAAAAAAGGAAGGCAAAAAATGTTGATTTATAACCGTTTCTCCTCATTCAGGGCCAGGCTTGCTAAGTTTTTTAAAATAGTTGGGGGAAAATGACTTTTAATGTTATTAGAATGTCACGTGCTGGATCTGATCTACATAAATGTTCTGTCATTTAAGTGGCATTTGAATGTCTTGTACTGGATAGATTGGTTTTCAGCCGAAATTTTAATAGTCTTTGATGCAACTGAATTTTTTTTTGTTGAAATTAAAATGAGAGCAGCTTAGTCACTGCAAAAATGTTTTTGGTTTCCACTCTCATGGGGGAGAAAACTGGATGGCAAGTTGGTCCATGTTTTGTTGTAAGAACCATGGCTCAGCTTTACTTTTAAATGTTTGAGTTCTTGGTGCTAAACTGTATGCCTTGAGACAGGCAATGTTTTTGATAACAGTGTAGTAGTCGGCTATCTGGAAAATGCAGTAGTCTGAAGTAGGGCTGGGCGATATGGCCAAAAACATTATCACGATAAAAATTTTCATATCAGGCAATATCGATAAATGTCAAATCATTATTTCTTTCAAGTTTAAAGGCAGATTTTTTCTCCTGAGTGACAGTTGAAGAAACCAGACAGTTAATTGGTAAATTAAACAACTAAACACAATATAAGAACACAACAAACACTTGCCACACAACAGAAACATTAAACAAATCTGAGGTAGAGAGAATTCAAGTCTTTTTTTATGTCAAAATATGCATGAGTAAAATTTACAAAATAAATATCTTAATAGAAAAATTAAATACTGCAGTGTGATAAAACACACATAGAAGATGGCTCAGACAGACTGCAAAGTTTAAAGTGCTCTGTTTTATGTCTGATCGTAAAAAGCCAAAATATCTCCAAATTACCGAAGTTGAATGACCTTTTCTGTCGACGATGTCATCGTCCTTCGAGCTGGTTGTTGGCAGCACTACATTTGCTTCAGTGTTGCTCATTTCTCCGCTCTAACTACAATCCTGTCAGCCACCACCGTGTGGGTAAACACCACCACGTTAGCTGCCTGGTCTGCGACACGCACGCGCACTCGCGCAGTATTTTGTGCGCATGCGCATATCATGCGCAAAGCATAAACATATATATCGAACATTTATCGAACTTTTGTTAAAATTATATCGAGGAAAACTATATCGTGATAATTATCGTTATCGAATTATCGCCCAGCCCTAGTGTAAAGTTATAAGTTGACCGAGTTGCAGTTAATATACTTTTTTAATGTACTTTTAAAAAACAATGGTTTCCCAATGTAGTTGGCTCTAAACTTTTGAATGTTTTTTTGCATTAAAAATGGTGTGATAAAACCATATTACAAATAAATTTTACTTTAATGAGGAGAGGATATACCTGATAAGATTCTACCTGAGAAAAATGTAAAATGTAAAATAGTCAAGTGGGTGAGCTTACTTTGAATGGAATCCATTAAAATATTATGTGAAAATGACTTGCTTAACAAAGCAATAAAAACATCTGTTAGGAGAAAGTACCATTGCTGCACCTCACTTTTGACTTACTTCAGACAGGGAGGGTTTGTGTTGTCTCATTGATAGCGACGTGCCAGCTGTTGTTACTGTACCTGACAATTGAAGCAGAATGGGATTTAGAGGACATGGTGGGGTTGAATGGTCAGGAAGAGAGAAGAGGTGAGCTTGCAGATGCTGAACGTTTGGCGTCTGCAACAACTGACAGGCACCCATATACTGCTGAAACAGAACAAGAGAAAGCAACAGAAGATTTTTCAGAATTGAAAGTTTTTGATTCTACATTTCTAGCACTGTTAGACGGCTGCCTTTTAAAGTAGATCTTCTTAAAGTACAGCACCAACAGTTTACTTTTCTAACACCAATACATTAGTACTGATATTAATGTTCAAAATATACAGACTGTACAAAGTTAGAATGTGTATTCTGGTGTTGTTTTTTAGGAACATAAGGCATTGAAGCACTGTTTCAAAAACTCGTTTGAAAGATGTGCTTTCAAACTTGTTTGATTTGTTGTTCCGTCTAAATAACTTCTGTTTTAAGTTTATTTTTAAATGTAATGCATGATTCACTGTATTTGAATCGTTTCTTTAGAGCACACTGACCTGCTCTGTAATGAAAACCAGTGGCTTGTGCCAGGGATGAGCACCACGTGGATCCCGATCTGTTCAGTCATGCACTCTCGCTTGCTCAGGGACTCTTTGAACTGCCTGAAATCATTGGAATGTCAGAATCTGCCTTCGCTGGAGCAAAGCGGAAAAGTACCTCCCACTCCTCGCCACCCCCCTTTTCATTTTTTCATTCCATAGATAAAGTGGTGTCTCCTGGCAGTGTTTCGGAAATTGTGCACAGCTGGCAGAATGATCCGAGTTTACAATGTTTTCCTCCGTTTCGTGTTGTCCGTCCCCATATCGTGATACACATTGTCCCCAGCATGTTTCCGCCACAGTTGGAATGCAGCTCTCAATGCGTGTTTGCCAGGCAGCCGTGGCTCATAGAAACCAGCCAGCTAACGTTTCAAAGGCAACAGGAGAACCTTCCAAACATTCCTATAAATTGAATTTGCTGATCCACTAAAAAGTCAATCTCTGTGTAAATGTTATTACCGTTCTTGTGCGAGAAATGCACAAGCCATCTTGTGATTACGTTTATACTTTAGATAATGTGGTTTCTGTAGGAAGACGGAAACCATTGTTTATCTTTTACCTTTTGTGAATTTATACATTTCACAATAGTTGCTGTCTAGTTATTTTCTGTGGATAATGAAGGGCAGTGCCACACGTACACTACATTATAGGCTTTAGGCCCTGGAAAAGGAGTCATGGACTAGCTGCTTCTTTTTCTTCCTTTTTCCTGAAAGTGTTTCCTGTGATAATGCAAAGCAACTCTAGATTTGAGAGGTGTGGAATGGGATTGGTGCCCTCTATCAGACTATCGGCAGTAATCCCTATACCTCATCATCTGCACCCTCACTGGGATTCATCTCCTGCTGTGCACAGTGTGTAGTGTACTTCAATGAGCTATTCACCTTCATTTATGAATCTTGCAACATGAACATTTGCGATGAACATTTAGCGTTTTGTTATAATTAGATGAGCTGGATGAAATACCTTAGATTTTTAGCCAAAGCAAATACATCTCTTGGCATGCTGAGTTTTGCCTCTGCCAGCTGTAGGTTCTCTATTTCAAACGAAACATTACAGCTCCTTTTTTTCTCAGTCCATGCACCCATATATAGAAAAACAGGGCCATTCTCCTGCCAAGTTAGAAAAAGATGATAAAATAGCAATCTAATAAACTTTCAAATTGCTGTTTGTTGCACACCAATTGAGCTACAAGGTCTTCAGAGCACGCAATGTTAAAACTTAAAATATGGAAAACCACTGTCTCCATTTATTTGCTGTAATTGAGAACTTGTGATGCTCTACTGTTTTCTGGGCCTTTTCTGTTTTAGGTCCTTTGATAGATGTATAAATGTCCCAATGGCTGGACAGGACCAATTCATTGTGCACAGCAGGATCTGTGCCCGGGGTTAGTTTTTTAATATTCTTCCCACCTATATACGAAGAGTGTGATCTATTTCGTTGGTACTTTTCAAATATGTTAGGAACGAAGAAAAATTGCCAATAAGCTGGAATTAAAATCGTTCTTCAGGTTGCAGTGTAATACAGGACAAAAATGTAGTTACTTTCGTGTTTTTCTAATCAAAGTCATTACAGTGTCATATGATGTTAGGGCACTATGCAGTTTTTCTTAATGACCATTTATTTGCCAAGGACTCAACATATCCTGTCGAATGCATTGGAAAATGGTACACGCACAAGCACACGAGATAACCATCATGAACGTCGCTCACTCTTTAAAGCTGTTTTATTTAACCCAAAAGACACCTGCCAAGCACTTTACCAGTTTGCCTGGAAACTGGGGAGTTTCTCTGAATGGCACTGCTGCCTCACAGCTCCAGGGTTTCAGGATCAATTCCAACTTGGCTTGCAACCGTAAGTTGTTGTGGAGTTTGCTAGTTTTCCTGATGTTAACAGTGGCTTCCTGCTGGATGCACTGGTTTTGTCCGGTCTTCCAAAGGCATGCTGTTCAGGATTGTTTGGCAATCTTAAGCCTTTGCCACACTGCAGGACTCGACATGACTTGACTTCTAGTCGAGAGCATGTGAAAATTAATGACCACAGTTGCTGAATCTCGCTGCCTTCTCTGTCCTAGAGGGTGTCAAATCATACGACTAGGAATCGCAGGGAGTGACTAGTTACACGATTCCCTCACGACTTTCCATCACGGTTCCAAATCTCGTATTGCACTGCGAAAGTACTGCAAGGCAACCTCATTTGGCAGCCAATCAACGAGGAGCACCATACGAAAGTCAACAAACAACAAACACGTAACGTGGAACAGACATCTGTGCTGGCTCCAAAGTTTGACGAGCCTCTCCTCCATTTGCACGGTCCAAAATGCTCGCTTCTTTCCTTGCAGCCGCATTGTATGCACTGTACTTCTGGTTGAGCGCTCATTGGCTGTGACTGTTGCAGACACAAGAGCCCACCCCTACGACTTGCGACTCTCTACAAGAACATCAAGCCAGTTTGATTTTATCGTAGCGAGTTGCAGAGAGTCGTAGGGACTGTTAAGAGCGCTAAAGTTGCTGGGGGTGTCACACTACACAACTGATGGGAACATTACCCAACCTTTTTGTTGGAGGAGATGTCAGGGGAACCTTCTGCTTGTAATTTATACATTTCACAATAGTTGCGGTCTAGTTATTTTGTGTGTCCAGTACTTCTGTTGGGTCATGCAGGAGTTGAATCAAATAAGCTTTATGGTCCAATTCAGATCTCTTCATTTGTATATTTCTACTGGATTGTGTAATGAGATACTTATTTTTAAATCCTGATATCATACCTGATGAGCTGATGTGTGGTGAACATACTGGTACACTTTGGCTGCTGTTGCATTATCCAGGTGGGGGCTACACATTGGTGGTGCTGGAAGAGAGTCTCCTTTGCCTCTAAAGAGCTTTGAGTGGAGTGTCCAGAAAAGCGCTATGTATGTGTAAGGAATTATTGTAAATAAATCTGCCTTGAATCATTCTAGCAATGGGGAGATGTTATTTAAACAATTGGAAGAAGAGGGAGGCTGATCGAAAAGCTTGTTTTGAGAAAATATCTCGTTTGTAAGTATGACTGAAAGCCGATGTTTTGAAGAGGCAGTGGAATGTTTGTAATGTCAAGTTGACTTTCCGTAATCGCCCAGTCTCATTGGGTGAGTGAGCGTGCAAAAGCCCTTGTTTGCATTTGGTTTTGTTTTAGGAATCCATCTAAATGTGTGTCTTATTTACATTTGTGTAGTTTATAGAATCCAGAGTTCTATGGCAGTGTAGCCTCTGGTTTATTGATTAAATATTGGCATTTATTGGAAAGGCACAGTTATGGTTCAGGTTTTTTTCAGCTCTCTGCTCTTAAACTGTGAAAACCGTAAATTCTTGTGATACTAATCAGTATTGAATAGTAAAATAGGTAGAAATTGCCAAAAATATATTGTTTTAGATGACCTAACAAAGAGACTGCGGGTTATTCTTTAGGTAGTAGAAACATTGTCCACTGTAGTTTTCCTTTAAGGCTTTGTTAACCTTGTGTGTTTTCTTGTAAATGAAATTATTTTTAAAATCCTTTTCAGCACTTAGTCCTTCGTTTAAGAAATACCCTGCTCTAGATGTGTAATTTGCAGAGATTTAGCAAATATCCCAGCTTGATCATTCTACTTTTCTCTCCTATCAAGCTCTCAATGGTTTTTTGATCTACTTTCACATGGACCCAGATACTTAATTTTCAAGCACCTGTCTTTTGCAACCACACTGTACTTAAAGAAGGGGGAGTTTGGAAATCCAGGAGTGCTACTAATTCCTAGCTGCAACAAGTGGCGCAGAGGCAAAATAAAGACAATTAAAAAAAGCGAGAACTATACCTGAATGGATACCATTCAGCACAGAGGGTATCCCCAGGAACAGAGCTGTGTGCACTGTTATTTTAGTTGGGTTTTCTGAACCCGTTGGTTTCGTGCGCTGTCATTTAGAGAGAAGGCTGGAAGACCTATACCATCAGCAACATCAGTTCTCTGGTCTCACTAAGCCTCCCCATCTTTTCTCCTGTTGGACCTTGGTTTATTGACTTATTGGCCAGTTGCTAGGCAACACCTGCCACAGAGACTGACATTTTGTTTTAGTAAAAGCTGACCCTGAATGCAGTAGCTGTTTGTCTGTACTGGTTGCTAGAGATTGAAAATACATACTGTGCAATGACGGGGACATAAAATTCATGCTATTAGTGTGGGGAAAAACTGTGTGCGGGACAATTTTCTCCGAGTCATTTCTAAACAATTACACATGCTCTTCGACTTAACACTTTCTGAAACGGGAAAAAAACCCTTTTTGTACATCTTTGTGAGGAACAAAATGCTTCTTTGGGGGAATGTTTAATGAAATGTTCTTTCATAAGCAAAAGTTATGGCCTTCTATTAAAAGTACACCCAATCAGTCGATTGAATGGTTGATCAGCACTATTGGTTGTTATGGTTTACTACACTTCTCTGTCCTGCTGTGAACTCTGAACATAAAGTGGATATCAAAAGTCTACACAACCTTATTGAAAATTTTGTCGATGTAAAGGCTGAAATCAAGACAAATCATGCCAGACCCTTTTTCACCTTTTAATAAAATCTTGTATCCAACAGTATTGAAGTGAAAAACAGATGGATCATTTTTAGGAAAAATAATTTACAAAACTGTCACTGCCTTGGTTCCGTAAGGGTGCACACTTATAGGAAGTGCACACAGTGCACGTATAACTAGGTATTCCGGTTAAGCAGAAAGATAGCTCTTGAAAAGAAGCTATTCAAATACAGAGTGGTTTTGGTTTTAATAGACAGGTAGAACCTTCCTGAAGTATGAAACGGCTGGTTACCTGGGTGGGAGGGGTTATCTTCATTTTTTCCTGTTCGCTTCTTTGCTCTGGAACTGTACCGATCATCGGTGGATGGCAGGTGTCAGCCAATGTACCCTATCTGCAAACTGGACAACACCCTACAGTTCACCTTTGGAGTGGGCAGACGCATAACCAAACCCAACAGTTCAGTTATAGAGGCAGTCGGAATGTTCTCGATAATGGCTCTGTAAGGCCCAGAATTGGTGGAGAGATACCAATGTTTTTTCAGTTGGCGCAGAAAGTACATTCCTTGCTGTGCTTTCTTTGTGATACTGGTGATATTCGTGTCCTATTTAAAGCTGTGGCCAGTGCCAGTCTGTAGTCTCAAGCCCCCGAGCATGAGTCACAGTCCGGCCTTTCTTGGCACGTATACCTCCTCCCATCAGTCTCCCTCTGCTGCCAGACTGGAGGAGTGAAGGCAGCTCGTCTCCGGCTGTGCTGGTCTATAGCTAGATGTTATTTCTTCTGTAACTGTGAGTGAAAACTTCCTTTTCTGTATGAAATGGATTTTTAATTACATCCGGTGTACAAATGTCGGTTATTTTTATAATATAAAATATACATCTAGTGGTTTGATTTACTGGGGCAATTAGAAATCGTAACAGTGGTCTGCGAGAGTGCTTTAGGGCTTTTTGGACTCAATGGGATGGAATAACAACCAGTTGCTGTGTACGGATATACAATATCATTGATATATATATATATGATATATACAATCTATATTATATATAATGATGTGTATAATATACATGTATGATATCATAATTGATTTTAATTGTTGGTTAATATTAATATGTCAGTTGGTCGATTTTGATACTGATCATTTAGGGATTACAGAGAATTGATAACATTAAAGCTAAATATACAATCAGCTATATCATTTCTTACCTCAGTCTTCTATTTAATCATTCTCAATGACAAGTAAACATTCATTGGAACATGTTTGGGGTATAATGGTTAAGCTCTTGATTATAACATGAATATTGAAATAGTTCTCCCCCTGAACACACTGGCCAAGCAGTTCTGTGTGCAATTTGAAAATGCTGCTGAAAGAACAGAGTTGGGTTTTTCCCTCCATCTTCCGAGGACGTCCCGTGGCTCAGAGAGGAAGAGCGTGGCGCAGAGAGGAAGAGCGCGGCTCGGGAAAGCTAGCGTTCCCCTGAATGTGGCTCTGAGCGCAGCGGTTCACTTGGATTCAGCCGCAGGCGAGACGGGTGGGGAGAACCTGGGGCGTGCTCAGAATACGACCTGCTATTAAGGCCGTTTGACAAAAGAAGTATTCTGTAGTTCATGTGGAATTTACCGTTTGGTGCATGAGACGCAGGATTTCCCTTGTGTAAAGAGAAATGGGGGGTAGAATTGGGTTTACGTGCAGGTTCGTTGTCTCTTGGCCCGGCATCTTAAATTAAAGTTTGCGCTGCAGTGGTTGCTGCCATGTGGTCGATAATATCATCTGGCCAGGGTTCGATTGAGAGAGTGGAGCAGAGCAGAGGGAACTGTGCGTTACCTTTAGAAACGCCTGCTGCTTCCCAATTGATTGGTCATGTTTTGGGCGATTACCCAATGTCCTCTGCCCTGGAGTTTTAATCAGGGTGGTCTCCCTTGGTAAGTACCATATTGGAAAATACAGATGTTTCCGACAGACACCCTGCTTAGTTGTCCTGGATTACGTTCAAGACATGGGTCATGCTGCCTGTCAGTGAGGTCTCTTAAAGCTTCATCTCTAGTGCTTTACACAGAGGCTAAGCTGCTGGAGTTGTGTGGTCAAGGCAACGGAATGGTTATTAGAAATCTAAATTTCTTACTGTAATTATATGCCTTGCTGCGAAATCATTTGGGGTTATTGCAATTCACGATTTTACATAAAATAGCACTGGAGGATTACATTTACCCCCTTAAAAGCTGTGTTTGAATGTCTGGCCTTTTATATCTGGCCTTTACAGATATGTGCTCCATCACTTTTCTTGGCATGATGAGTAAGAAGCTAGAAATATGAAGATCTGAGTTGGGCTGACAGTATCTGTGATTGGGCCCTTCAAACCCAGGAGGCTCATGTAACTGAAGATTATTTTCCTGTGCTCTTTTGGCAGTATAGGCCAAAAGAGAGCCGTGCTTCAGCTGTCAACCAGTGAGAGCTGCGCGATGGACAGTCTGGCTGGTGTGGGCATTGCTTTTTGGGAGCTGCAGTAAATGTTAGAGTATCCTTCTGTAACAAAACGTTTTCTGCCAGATTTATGGATAACAACATTGTTGTGGTTCACTTTCACACCTAGCAGTGAGCAGACCAAGCGTATTGTTCAACAACCTCGCTGAATAAGGTCAGCGCCGATCAAGAAGGGTATGAAGCAGCATGAAATACCGCACATTGGAAAGGGCGCTAAGCTGCCAAGATGATATAAATAGCTAAAAGCAGGAGACAACTCAGTTCTGGGTGGACTTAGTTGCTGATCGCTTTAGAATTTTTTTTCCGAGTTCACTCTGTGCTGCACACTTCCAGAAGTAAAAGGAAAAAGTTGTGATGTCTCGGCTTTATATTAAAGGTAGGTTTACAAGCTTCATAAAATGGATGTCTTCTCCGTGCAGGCTGTGAATAGTTATTCAGTCGCCCTTGAAAGATCTCAAATGTACTGTTCTGCCTAGCTTGTGTTCTAGCCATCTTAGCTACTTTAATATGGCATACTGTGTTATTATAAGTGGGGAAATAAAATACTGTGTACAATATAAGCTTTTCTTAGAAGGACACATTTGAGTTAATGTGTCAGAGATTATTAGGCTATTGGAAGTTTGGTTTTTACTTATCTTATTCTTAGTTCATATCTTCTCTAAATGCTGTATAAAACAACAAAATTCCCTCAACTTAACCTGATTGGAGAATGCAGGTCATCAGTTATATGTGAATCTACTTAACAGATGCAGAAAAAATCCTTTTTTTAAATTACATATAAGGGTAATGTCATGGCACAGCTATGGGACACCAAAGGGACCTATTGAATTGCAGTTTGATCGCTTGCTGACTGTACTGATTTATTAGAAAATGCATTGTTTTAATGTTTTTTATTCTACACGAGTCTGCAAAATCCTCAAAACGTCCTCAAATAAGGTAACAGGCTCGTCTTATACAGTACCTTTTATCAACAGCTGTGTCATCACCCTGCAACTGGCAACCCACTGAAGCTCAGCAGGTGTGAGTCTGGTCAGTACCTGGATGTGAGACCTCCTGGGAAAAACTAAGGTTGCTGCTGGAAGAGGTGTTAGTGAGACCAGTAGGGGGCTCTCATCCAGTGGTCTGTGTGGGTCCTAATGCCCCAGTATCGTGACAGGGACACTATACTGTAAAAAAGGCACCGTCCTTCAAATGAGACGTAAAGCTGAGGTCCCGACTCTCTGTAGTCATTAAAAATCACAGGGTATTTCTCAAAGAGTAGGGGTGTTACCCTAGTGTCATGTCATTCTAATAATTCCCATCTATGAATTGGGTTCATTATTCTGTTCTCCTCCCCATTACTAGCTAATGTGTTGTCAGTTTACTGGTGCACTATGGCTGCTGTCACATCGAGGTGGGGGCTACACATTGGTGGTGGTGGGGGAGTACCCATTACCTGTAAAGTGCTTTGAGTGGAGTGTCAAGAAAAGTGTTATAAAAGTGTAAGGATTTTTCTTCTTATTATTATTGTACCTTGTGTTGTCTTAGGCAAGAGCTGTAGTTTAAAACCTTGATCTTTACCTATGCAATGGGAGTCTTAATGTACATCTGTTGACTCTTGGCTGGTGCTCATAGGCACTTGGCAAGATACTCTGGCACCGATTCCAGCCCTGGGAGCCATGAGGGGTAGAGTATTGCTCATTGGCTCTCCCCCTCCAATGTTCCATAAGGTTTTTACACAGGATGATACCAGCACAGATTCAAAATGTAACTTGAAGAGGAACAACATGTAACATAAACAGCATGGGCACTTTCACTAAGAAACTGGCAAAGCAGTGCTATGAAAATGAGTGATTTGAAAACAAAAGAGCTAGTAGAGAGTGCAATAAATCTAGGAAGATTTGGCTAAGTAAAGTCCAAGGTGCATGAAAGTAGTTTCTTTGTTACTGTTTTTTGTAATGCTTTTTTCCAGCATTAAAGAATGGATGGTAGTTTGAGATTAATGGGGCACACTTACTAAGTCCACTGACACTTAAAGATAAACTTCTGCAGTATTTTCAGCCCAAAATTACACATGGCCCCGGTCTCCTTTTCTGTGCAGTTTCATAATCTATATCTCTTCAGCTGTGATATCACTTACTGTTACATCTAAAACTACTGTATGTTGACAAAATAAATTCAGAAAGTTGTTTTTTTTGCCCTTGATAGTGTAGAAGCCAGGGTTTGTATTACACATTGGTCATCCTGTCAAAGGTTGTGTCTCCTGACTAGGCATTGACAAAATCACTCCAACGGACTTAAGAATCAGTAGCGTTTCCCATACTTCTACAATACTTCTGAGTCTATCAATTAGTAGTAGAACAACTAGTGAAGACCACATTTTGTGTTTGACACAAGGGCCAGGCTGTTGAATAGAGGCAGAATGTTGCTTAGTAAAGACATTACTCATTGTTTTCTAGAAACCTACACTATGCAGCTGTAGAACTCAACACTGAATTGCCTTATTATAACTTGCTGTTGGAGCTGGACTGCTTGGTGATCTCTTATGATAACTAGTACAGTTTTGCCATTCCTTAATATTTAAAGTTTTGTTTTACGCTTCATTGAATGGATTTTAGACTTTCCAAAGGCCGACTTAAATTGAGAGTTGAGATTCTTTTTACCCTTCATGAAAGCACCAATTTCTACTTAAATTTAGGCTACCTTTTGCAGATGCTAATATTTGTCGAAAGCTCATTTTGGTCTATGTACACAATTAAAATATGTACTTGTTTAGGAGAGAACAGATCTGGTGAACACTGATCTGGTTGACACTGTGGGGTAAACGCTGAAGATTTTGCCGATAACTGATTGTTGGACGTCTTTAGCTAAAGTTGAACAATAATAAAACATTTTAGTGTAATTTCTGGTATCAATGATGTCAACATTAGTTACTAGTGAAATACAAAAATAACACAATTACATACCCCTTTAAGGAGCTGATAGATGCTTACAGTAAAATAGAGAACCTTATTATTAGTGGGATACTACTGTTTTAATGTTCCCAGAAACTTGATTCATTTTTAAGAAGTTTCAATTTGGATTAACGGGCCAATGTACATTTATTTTGCATCTCAACATCTGATGTAAAGTGTGCATTTTACAGTTAAAGTAGTGGGTAATCTGGCTCCACATTGTTTATCTACTGAAATTGTATAGATTCAAACAGTATTCCGCAGTATAGATTCAAACTGTCATTACAAAAATAGGCCAAAGTTTCCCCACATTAAACTATTTGAAAGTGTAGTAATTGGTTAGAAGCTTCTTTGACTTGGGGTGTTTTTCTTCCTTCTCCCTGTATGTTGACTCACCAAGTTCCTCTTTCTTCAGCTCAGTAGTAATAATACTGTAGGTCTGTCTAGTACCACTGGCAGTGTAAAAAGGGATGCTTGAACTAAAGTTGACGTTGACTTGCTAGATCCAACGGTCTACATAAATCGATCAACTGGAATTATATTTTTTAGCAAATAAGGAAAATGCCCATTGCCAGCTGTTTCTGCTGCAGCATTTGAAATGCTGAAACTGGCTGCTGTCCCGATGGCAGATTAAACTGCTTAATGCAGTCATCTGCCATATGGCCAGTGGTCTCTTCACTGGTGCTAATGTTAACGTTACCATTCCTATCCTTACAACATTTTTGGGGGGTTACTAAAACTTAAACTTATCACTTCACAGACCTTGTTGACATTGTAGACCTTCACAGACATTGTAGCGTGGACACTTTGTGACGAGTTATAACTAATGAATGAGTTTGACTGCAAGTGCTGCCTTTCGCTGAGCAATTCAGGTCAGTCCGTTTATGAGTGATGATATAATGAAGGAGAAGCACAGGGTTTTCCACCATGAACAAACACTGTGGAGCCAAATGGCCCAACTACCTTAACTGTACAGGGTGCAGCCTACATTATTAGTATTAGTGAAGACCAAACTTTGAGACCAAGACCGGACTAGAGCCAAAACTGTGTAAAGCATTGAAGACCAAGTGCAGTTGTAAAAAATATAGATTTTGTTGAGCCTGGCTTCTAAATGAAATTCTCCCCACAAGTCTGTAATACGTTCTGTAAGGTACCTTACAATTTTTGTAGCGCAGTACAGAGTAACAGCATTGTACAGATCCCGATAAGCTCTCGGCAGCTGCCAGCACACTAAAATCCCTGGCCTTCAGTAGCTTCTTTGCACTGTGATTAGGTGATGAGATGCTGGAATTTACATAAACTGGGGGAGTGAGTGACAGAATTTAGTGCTTTAATCACGTGTTAAGTGACCAGCAGTGAGACTTTAGCTAAATATAAATTCTGGGAAGTAAATTAAAATACTAATGTCATTATAATAATTGCAGTTATTCTTAGGTACGAGCACTCAAGTACTTAGGAACTCTGAGTAGGGGGAAGTCCCGTCTGAACACAAAGGTGAACTGTGAGCTCCGATGAGGGATTTTTCTTTGGGGAAAAAGCAGTTGATCCTGATGAACCAACATTATAAACTCGCCGCATTGTTTGTACGATGTGAAATTGAAAAATATGAGCGCT
Source organism: Atractosteus spatula (assembly GCF_055471065.1). Taxonomy (NCBI): domain Eukaryota; kingdom Metazoa; phylum Chordata; class Actinopteri; order Semionotiformes; family Lepisosteidae; genus Atractosteus; species Atractosteus spatula. The sequence continues at coordinate 52,732,123 of NC_142711.1, read as the reverse complement.
GCTGGTCCAAGCTAGGGCTGTGCTCTGGTCCTGTGACTGGGATTGTCGGAGAGCTTCCAGGGCGTAGTTAGGGCGAATCAGCCAGGTGTCTCTCAGCTTTTCAGTAAACGACTTCTGTGACTTGCTGGGCACCTGCGGTGAGGTCAGTGAGGTACGTAGCCCTTCTGAACAGGGCAGATGACTCTAGCTGCGAGTACAGAAGGACCATGTCTGAGTGTTGCGTTCTCTCCTGAGTGGGTAGAGGAGTCTATGATGTTGAATGAGATCTTAATGGCAGTTTGTTGGTTCCACATTGGACAGTCTATTATAACTGGTGCTTCTAAATGTATAAATGCTCAAAGATTATCCAACGCTGATCAGAAACCATATTGTCGTAAGCTAAGAACCATTTTGTTTATAAGCTAGTCCGAGTTCATTTCGGAAACTGTTTTCCACTATGTATGCCTGCACATGCGTTTGTCTTTTATTACATCTTTCAAACCAAAACAAAGTAAAATGGGAAAGACTCGAGCCTGGTGATCCATGCTCAGTCTCAAGTGTACACAATTAATGAACTGTTGCCGTGCTCCTATCTGTGATTTCGGAGGCTTCACTTTTCACTTTGAACTGTTTCTAGTGAACAGTGTGTGTTCCGTTTCTCAGTGCCTTGTGTGTAGACTTTTGTGATAAAGGCAGTTTGAGAAGCATATGCTTGAAATCTCCCCTTGAAGTGAGTGTGAATTATTTTTGCTTGAACATGTTCAATAAAGATGCGTTACCACACACTTATAAATAATGAAACTGGACAGCAAGTATTACTGCGACTAAGGCAGTGGCAACTTTCTAATACAAAGGATTGACACTGTCATGTAACATAGCCTGAATATTGAATACAAATAATTGCATATAGGATGTTTATAAAGTATTTAGAAGTTTGTCATAAAATATTAGTACTCCAAAGTCTAATCCTTGTTAGAAGCTAAGTCCAGCACAGCTGCAGCGAAAGAGATATCGGAGGAAACCAGAGGTGAAAGACAGAGGGATGTCAAGCCACTACTTGTCTTGTGTGCAATAGGAGCTGGAGCTGGAAGTGTGTATGATGAGCAATGGAACAGAAATTTGGCCAATGTTGTGCACTTCATTGCCAGAGCAGTTTCCAGCCTCTGGAGGTGCGCATTTCAACAGAAATAAGTTTGCTTTTTGAGTTTATACAGTTAGCTGTGATTGGAATTCCTCCTCACGTTATCAGTTGTCCTGTTATTGTTCAGAAAGTTATTTTCCTGTTATTCAGTGGAGTCTCCCACGAGTCAGTCTTCCTGTTTAATGCTTGCTTTTATTTTTAATTGGTACATTCCAAGGTGAGTAGTTTTGGTTGCAATGAATGTCCTATATTGGGAATCTCTTTTCATTGAATGTGTTGACCTAGATACTCAAAAGCAGGAATGTCATTGATGTTGAATTGTATGGATTGAAGCTGAATGTACACCCCACAAAAATGTGTTTCTGCTACTTGCAGGTGTGTAGTGTGTACATATACAGGAGCATTGTGACCCTCCCCCATGAAGAGTGTACATGCACAAACACTTTCTCTTTCTTAGTCACCCAGGATAATGATAAATGTCCAGTGTTATACAGGACATGTTACATGACCATATAATCCCATGTATTGTCACATATTCTGTTGACTGCTACTGTGCCCAAAGATGTGATGGTTTTGCTCTCTTCCATTACTATAGTAGTATTCAATCCTGGTCCCAAAGAACTGCTGTATCTGCTGGTTTTTGTCCTATCTGGGGCATCTGGGGCATCTGGGGCATCTGGGGCATCTGGGGCATCTGCTGATCTATTTGCTTGTTTAGATTTTTTTCCTGCACTCTGACCTTAAAAACATAGCTGTAGTACATTAGTTTCAACATTTTCCTACAGAACTTTATGCAGTCTCTCCTCAGCACTAGTTATAAGTTTGCTGCCTTATTTAACTCTTCAATCTTTTTTTTATGATGAACAAACATGGGTGGGTATGACAAGCAATAGGAAAAGCACATTTACGTTTTGGCTGACCCACCTCCATTAGCATAACTCTGAAATTCACCAGTTAATAGAGGGTTAATAGCAATAATGAATCCTGTTCAACTTGTAAGAGCCCAAGGAAATGTAAAAATAGGCCTCAAATAGAAATTTTGAAATTGCTTATCCTAAAATTACTAAAGAACTCTGCTTGAGCCAAAATCAGAAGACAGAAGGGTCCCCTAGGACAAGAACTGAGAAACACTGAATTACTCAGTTCAGTGTTTAGTGGTCACAAATGTGTAAAATAACCCTTTTTGTCTGTTAGTTTCAGGCGTTTTATCTGACTTGCATTTTCTTGTTTTGCAGTTTAAAACAAAGGCTTTACGGAAAGATGGTGGAATATTACCAGATTTTAGGAGTGCAGAAAACTGCTTCTCAAGAGGATATCAAAAAAGCGTAAGTACTCATGTCCAGAAAGGGCATCTATTTTTAACGCTTGTAAAAACTATCAATCAGTTGCAAAAGATGTCATGACCTAATTTTATACTAAATGCAAGTGAGTGTAGTGGCAGTATAAATACAAAATTAAGGTGCAGGGTGTCTTAAACTCTTCTGAATACAATCTTATATGACTCTTGTGATAATGTTTTAATTCAAAATGGAAAACTAATATGAATGTGAACAGATATGCATGACTATAACAATGTTACTCTTAAAAACAGTCCATAGCAAAATTTGTTCCTTCCTGAAAAGTTTTGAATGTGTGAATCTGTAAAGCAACAACATGGATGTAGAACTGATGAAAGTTTTCACTCGAACAAAGTAGAAAGCTTCTATATTTGGAATTTAAAAGTGGAGAGAACCGTTGAAGGTTGTTTTGAAGGTGTTTTATGCGAGCTGTCTAATACGCTAATCACAGCCTCTGTCTAGATGTCCTTACTTTGCGTTTTACATGCTGATTAAATTGTTTTTTTTATCATATTGAATCTTGGAATTGGTACTTTTTAACTTATCTTTTCATGACTGGAGACTTTTCTTCTTTTGGTTAAAATTAAGTGTCTACACACACATCTGCACATGAGTTCTTAAGGGACCTGTTAGTTTGCAGTAATGAGATTCCCACATATTTAAATAAAACCTAATCTGGTACTTACTGAATGGATCAAATATTTTCTTCAGTATATGGAAAGTACTGGGCTTTTACTGACATGCTAATTGAAACTGTTACCAATGTAGCATGTTTTAAAACTTGCGGTTTATGTGAAGGTGACCTATTGCTTACTTTTAGTTTTTGCATTGGTGTGCTAGGAAGTTCAATTTCAATCCTTGTAAAAGGTTGCAACATAATACAGGTCTAGATTGTTGCATGAAAAACAAATCTGACATTCATTCGTGTGCTGTTGGGATAGGCAACCTTTCATGCTAATTTGCTTACCTGCTGGGACAACATTTAAGTCTTTGAGCACTAAAGGATTTAGCTCAATTGTTAAAGCACATTCAATGTTTCTAAAAGGGGATTTTGCACAGTCATTACAATGCATGTCTTTTTTTTTGCCACTGTTATGCCACTTCAAAGGCTCTCTTCTGTGTATAAAAAAAGGCAAACCTGTTAAGGTCATCATTTCTGGGTGGATTGAAGGACGTTTTCAATGAAGCTTGGCGTTCTTAACCTGCTGAGAGCCTGTGGTAAAAGAGACAGTGAAAAAGAAAGCAATATGAAAAGGCAAATCCCTTTTTGTACTCCTATTCCTGACCGTTCCTGCATCAGGTCACAGTGTGGCCTCGCTCTGCAGGCTCAGCGGTTTGCTAGTGTAAACAGAAATTGCGCCGAATGGCAGGATTTTTGACAGTCAGCCTATGGTGCAACCTTAGACCTGCATTATCTCTCTGGTTTGCTCTTGTTGATTTAAATTGAAACAAAAGCTAGTTCTTGTCCGATTCACGTGGACTTAAATTTAATACTTTCTGTTCCACTTTTGTTGTAGACTTAAACGTATAGATTTCAAATTTAAATTATTCTTTTTTTTCTTAGAAATTTATTACATATAGGTTAAGGGCAAAATACATCTTGGGAGCTGTCATCAGGACCCTTTCCTTGAATGGCTTAGCTCAGTTTTAAGAACTTGTAGTCCTTGTGCCTCAGATGGGGTGCGGGTGTCAGGTGGTTTTCCTAGAACTCTTCGTGCTCTGTTCCATCTTGGCACAGCTGTCTGTGGTATTTCCCGGCTGTTTTTATTGAAACAAATGGCCTGTTTTCATTTTTCAAACTGATAAAGCTAATTACCTTCAGTGTTTTTTTTTAAACTTTTTTTTAAAACGTTTTTGGATGTGGAGAACTGCAAATAATGGTTTGTGAATTTGAATACCACATTATTCAGTCCTAAATGTTTTAGGGGCCTAAAAATGCTACTTGCTGAATGACACAAATTCATTATGATAAATCTAAATGTATTGTATGTATGTTGACTGCTGTATGACCAGTATAAACAAATTTTCCAGATTATAAAGATACAAAATGATGCAAATTTATTATGAATTGTTTATTCTTGATGCAATATTTTTAAATAGTGGTTAGACAAACTTACATTGTAAAGTGCATTAAATATAGTTTGAGTGTTAGTATATTATTGTTTGTGAAATTATAATATTAAACAGTAGTTTAGAGACGTTTGAATGATCTGTTACCATAGAGATGTACCTCAAATATTATGGTGGTAGTACCCTCAACTTAATTTCATCCATCACCAACAACCCTATTACCAGTAAATTAGCTGATATAGTAAGAATTAAGCTGTCACTTCCACTCTTCTGTAAAGAAAGTTAGAGTACAGATGGCAGCTTCTCTTACTAAGCAACATGGTTAAATAACGAATACAATACATAATAATGGCTTATACAGTAAAAAACATCAGTAACACTCATAACAATGAATATAATATTGGACATTTATGATAACTGTCGTTTTCAATATGACGTATTTTTATTGGTACGATATTACTGGAATTTATACCAAATCAGTTCATTGACTGCTGAATATATTGGGCTATTTTGCTGAAAATTTATTCATTGTCCGGATAGTTTCTAACTTTAGCACTAGTATAATAGAGTCAATATGTGTACAAATCTAAATGAATTAGAATTTTTTAAGTCTGGTTATTGTTTCAGCTTAAGAAGTGTCTAACTGATGCATATAGATACAGAAATTTAAAGGTCTAGCAATCATAGCAAACATAGCAGTATGTTTGCTGTATCTGCATTATTGTGGCTGTAAAAGTCAAATACCAGACTTCACTAGTCTGAAGGGCATTTTTGCATGCCATGTGGTGTTTGTGAATGTATCAATTTGAGAGAAATTCAAAGCTGCATATGGAGATGCTACCCTTGATTAAGTTGCTATCTTTGTTTTGGTGCATGAAGTCTTGAATGCAAGCAAGGAACATATTGTAACTGTATCATACCTCATTCCGTGCAATAGTGATAGAAATAATTCTGCATGTTCCGATATGGCTCCTGTATTCAGTTAGCTTTATACAGTAGGTACAGGGTTGGCAAGCAGAACTGGCCTACAGAAGAATCCAGAGCTGCTGCTGTGCTGTGACCTGCATTTTGTTCTCTAAATTTCAGGTACAGAAAACTGGCCCTGAAGTGGCACCCTGATAAGAACCCCGACAATAAGGACGAAGCAGAAAGGAGGTTTAAAGAACTTTCAGAAGCATATGAAGTTCTGTCAGATGGTAGGTGTGATTTCATCTCGGTACTTAATCTGCTTTGAATAGGTTTCCCGTCTGTTTAATGTCAATTTTTAATAGGAAACCCAAACTTCAGTGAAGGTTTTTGATACCCCTTGACCTTTTTCCATGTTGCAAATGACTTTTTGCAATTTGTTGGCTTGATTTCAGTATGGCACATCTCTTTTCAAACTGCATCATGTAAAGATCAAGGGTTTTTTTTACACTAGAGAGTTCATGGTCCTGTTCTATCTGACCTCTGTGGCTAAGGATCTGCGCCTGTGGCTGGTAGGCTGCCGGTTCGTATCCCACGGCCGGCAGAGGAATCCTACTCCGTTGGGCCCCTGAGCAAGGCCCTTAACCCCAACTGCTCCAGGGGTGCCGTATAAAGGGCTGACCCTGCTCTCTGACCCCAAACTTCTCTCCCTGTCTGTGTCTCATGGAGAGCAAGTTGGGGTAAGACAAATTCCTAATACAAGAAATTGTATATTGCCAATAAAGTGATCTTCTTGTTCTTCATCTGAATAAGTGTCTCAGGATGCATGAGGTATTAAAATACAAATTAGTTGTGTTCGTTAAGGCAGTAATTGCAGGCAGGTAAATGAATAACAGCTTATACAGTCCTAATGAGTCGCCTTGTCATGATCACAGTGATGCTGGCACCCTGTGCATCTTTAAGTAATGTACTTATTCTTTTCTCTTTTTAGTGAGGTAAAATGATGCAACAGATTTTCCCACGATAGTATTTTCAGAATGATTGGCATATCACATCATGTAACACTGTTCATGAGGCTTTCTGAACTTTTTTTGGGAGCATAATGTCCAAATTTGTGAGCAGAGGTATCATGTGATGATGAATCCACGGAGGTTGAAGTAATGAAGGATACAAAAAACTTTCTCATGATAGGGAGACAGGAGTGCACTAGCAGGTTGATTTGTAGCAAGTGAAATTTCCTCAGGAATGGTAGGTGTAAGATAAAAAGATGGGTTATTCTGTGAAACCATTTAATTGGGATTTTTTTTATTCTTACCTTTACATCGGTCTTTGCTGACATACTTAATCTTTCTCTTTTTCCAGTAACACTTCTCTGTCAGGTGGTTTTGACTGATTTGTTCTACATTTACAAAGGTTTAAACAGTTCTGAGATGTTAATAGCATTTTTAGAACTATATGTGACTTTGACGTTTTGAAATGGGGAAGATTTACCATTCAAATGGAAAACTTCATTTTGTACATGAAAAATTAAAACCCTTCGTTACATGACTTTCCTTAGCATTATGTAAGTGAATGTGCCCATTCTAAAATATTGGTGCTTTACCTGTCAGTCATGTAATTTGTAAAATTATGGAATTATGACTAAGGGAAGATGGAACAAAACATTTGTAAAGCACAGTCAGTTAAATGTTAAAATGAGGTATACTTTTAATACAGCAGCGCCTTGTTTGGCACTGAGTATGCATTCCTGAGAAGGAAGCTGTGGAAATTGGCACTAATAGAAGCAACTATAGCCAGGGTTCAATGGAGCGGTGTTCCTAGGAGCCCCGTTTCCTACATGCTAGTGATGTACGACGTCTTCATTGGGGTATCGGTAATGGCATTACTAATATAAATTAATCATTTATCCATCCATTTTCTCACCACTCCATGCAGTTCAAGGTTGCAGGGGGAGCCGGAGCCAATAGAATATGATTAAAAATCAATTTTGTGAAGTGTTTATTTTTAACTTCTAGTTACAGAAGAAATGCATTAATTCTTTATACAAGCCTAAGAACTGACTGTTCAAACTGTCAGTGGATAATCCTGGGGTCAGGCTGTGGTTCATCATGGAGGTGGCTTGAGATTTCTTTTGATGAGTGATTATAAATGGCTCTGCCTGTGCAGTCAACATGCACATGCCACACTCTCGTTGGCTCAGAGCTTGCATGTCATTTTTCATTGCATTTTGCTTTTAGCATAAATAATACCTGAATGCATAACTACAGCCTGTGCTGAGTGTGCTGTAAAATGTTACACATGCTGAAATGTTGAGTCAGAAGGTGTGCTTTTAACACAGCAACGCCTCGTTTAGTTCTGAGTATCCATTCCGGAGAAGGAAGCTCTGTACCTGTGCTCTATGTCCATCACAGCCAGACATTCTGCTTTTATACAGGTATATTTGAAGTAACTAAAATCATGGCCAGGATATGGAGCACTAGTGGGTATCATTGTAAATATTATCTGTTTACTTCATCAGGTAGTGAAGTGCTAACTTACGTTTTCTCTCTTATCTTCCAGCCAACAAGCGGAATATTTATGATCGCTATGGTAAAGAAGGCTTAAGTGGGAACGGAGGAGGTATGTTACATCTGTTTTTGAGCTGGTGGACACTGCAGGAGGGAATATGTAATGTGGGAGACTTCTCCAGTGGCGCAAACAGAGAAATGAACTTTGTCTGAGAGATGTTTGTTTTTGAAGTTTTATGTGATTTTTATGTGAAAGGCGCACGATGGCTTCAGCTTCCACCACTGCAGGCTATTGTATCCACTGCCCATCCTGTTGGGCTACTACTTTTCAGAAGTTTATTGTGTAGTTGGATGTTGCCTCCAAGACTAGCTCAAAATTTAGCTGTAATAGTCTTACAGTATGTGTCATGTAGCTGAATTCCACCACTTTTTTTATTATTGAGCACTGTTTGAAAAGTTAAATCATAGTTCACTCGGTTTTCTGTTGTTTTAAAGAAATTATATGGCCTACATTCAATGCATTGCCCGTCTATGTTTCTATATATACTACTTAGGCTGCCCTTTGCCCTTCTGTACCGACAAGGTTTTCTTAATTCTAAATGCATAGCCCTTACCCTGCACTTTATTTTTTAACCGCTGCAATTTCAGAATTTTTCTAGGTCCCTTGCATCAGACCAATGCCATTGCAAATCAGTCTTTACAAACCTTTTCTTTTTTCACAGGAGGGCACTATCACAATGGTGACAGCTTTGGATTCACTTTCCGCAACCCAGAAGATGTGTTTAGAGAATTCTTCGGAGGACGAGATCCTTTTGCTGACTTCTTCGGTAATTGGTTTTCCATTGTGAGCTGGCAGTACACATAAAGCATTCGCTATATGAAGTTTGTAGTGCTCTGCTATATTGTATTTACACTATGCCATCCCAGAGCCCTGGTTACACTGCCATTACACTGTCACCACCCTTGCTTTTAAATGTCATAATTAATCCCCAAAGTCTGTATTCGGTATACTGATGGCTTCTCTTGATATTTAAATTTTTTAGCTTTGCAGCCTCGCCAGACATTTAATAGTTATTTCTAGTCAGCAACAAAGCATTATTTAATTTTCCCAGGTTACTTAAGCAGAAAAAAACCTTATTCTCAGTGTTGGTCCACAGTTTTATCTCAAATGAATATAGATGAATAGTATTCTCTTAGATGAATATGTAGTCAGTTTAATAATTTGTGTATCTGTCTTTGTGTGGTTATCGATTTCTTGAAAGGAGTCAATGAAACAAGGCTTCCGTGCACAATATGCCCTGTTTTAAGAAATTGAATTGCTGTAGTGCTGGTATCAAGCAACAGGGTTTACTTCAAAATGCTATGAACATTTTTTGTGTAGTGAAAGAACACCTTATAGGGTACACAAAGGACCAAATAAGAGTAACGTGTTGTAGAAACAAAGAATGTGCCGTTTCACTGGAATGTTTGGAATATCGCTGCAAACAATTAACTGTTGTTAAACTAAACAGATGAGCTTTCTAGATCAACTGTACAACAGAATCCAGTTATAGTTAGCTTTTGTACTTTGCTAAGGTGTTGTAATAAAACATTCTTTTTAAGGGACATTTTACATTCCTGGAGAACAAAGATTCTCCTCTTTACTTCATGCTGCTTTCTTTACTTTCCTTATGCTGTTTCACACTACAGAGGTTAAGGCTAGGGTTCTCTCTACCATTATATTTCCAAAGAAAAATGTTGAAGTACAGTGCAGGAGAGTGTAGATCATAATATTGCCATGTCATTTCATTATCCATTATTATATAAGGATATTTATTGAGGTATATTAAAAAACAACACATGCCTTCAGGAAACTTTGTGGGCCTGTATACGAAGTAATTGCTATATTTAAACTGCACTTAAAGTACAGCTGTTGCTGTTTATTTGATTACTTCTTACGGAAGCTACTATAACAGCATCACAAACGCGTTAAATGAAACCAGTATGAACTCAGTATACCTAGTACCAGAACTGGACACTGAATAACTCCACAGTGACTCATCATCTGTAATAACCTTGTCTTGCAGATCTCTGTTTGGAATTCAGGCAGTCACTGAATGGCACAGAGTGATTTTCTGAATGTAGGGAGTAGAGTCGGCTAGGTGCAGGGCTCAGCTTTTCTAGTCCTCTGGACTCTTTTTATTTCTGGGGTATAATTTAGATGAGTTCACAATTACCTGCTGTAGATTTATAGAAGTGTTCCTTCGCCAGATAGTTTTCTAAGTAAAGGGGTATCACATTGTTGAGTTTACCAACCACATATCTTCATAAAAATCAATTTTGAGAAAAAACAGTGCTAAAAAAAGTGCATTTTAAAAAACAAATCCATATTTCTAACCTTACTCATTCCTATTTACTATAATAGGTGTGGACACACAAAGGCTTTAGATTTATAATTAGGTTGAGATGGATACCAGAAGATAATAGAAGTTGCCAGTTATTAGGATTTAGTAACACTTGAGCTAACGGATTCCTGGCTGGCAGGACTATAGAGCCCTTCTGTCTTTGGCAGTGACAGGTGTCTGTCCTCCAGCAAGCACTGGAGGCCTTGCTGTTTCTTTTTCCACTACGCAGTGTGAAGACAGTCTTGAGTAGCACATGGCTCATTGGAGATGACCTTGACCCACCCTTAGTCAACGTGCAAGTGCAAGCTGGGTTAAATAGCTGCTAAGACTGGGAAAACGGAATAGGAAAAAAGCAGATTGAACCCAGGGCCCCAGAACTGCGAGTTGCAGTCCTAACCACTGTGCTACCATGCCTCCCAGAACCCTGTAATCTAATCCTAAATTGTGAACAGCGCTGGTCCGTACGACATGAAGTGATGGCCAAAATGAACCTTTTAAACTTCCGATTTGGTTGTTAAACAATGAATAAGGATGCGTTTCTTTGTTTCAAGTGAGCCTCGACATTGATTCCTAAATTTCTAATTGTTTTTGTATGTGGGTCACTCCAAAGTTAAGCCGGTTAAGGTCACAAACATTTCCAGTGCTTTCTCTAGTGTTGTTCAACCCTTTTACTTTTTTTTTTACCTGAGCGATGCAGACAGCTTTTCATTAACAAGATATTTTTTCTTCCCTATAAAACAGACGATCCCTTTGAGGACTTCTTCGGCAGCAGAAGGAGTCAGCGTGGGGTTAGCAGAAGTCGGCCAGGAGGTTCCTTCTTCCATGGATTTGGTGGCTTTCCTCCTTTTGGTGCTGGATTCTCGGGATTCGATTCAGGCAAACTATATATTTTTTTTTCCTCCCCTTGCTATTTGGAGAACACACTTTAACAAACAAGAGGTGCTTTGTTTACACAGAGTTATTGATATATCGACCAACCAGCCAAGTAATGTTGTTTGAGAAAATGGGAGCATTAATGGGTTAGATGAAATTGTTGGTCTCTGAACAAGATTCTTGTTTTCTTGAGTCTTGAATTTACTGCACTCCTTGTATAAGATTTCTTCTCTCTGTGTGTAATCTCGCTTCACTTTCGATTTGTGCACATTGTTCTGTGTCCGCTCATGTGTCCAAACAGTTTTGCTTTCATTACTGAAGGGGGAAGTTCCAAACTGAAAGATGGCTGCTAAAAATGTAAAAAAAAAGTTTATTATGAACTTCCCTGTAAAGAGTTCAGTGCAAGAAAACCATTTTAAGTGGCTTAAAGTGTGGGCCTGTCAGCATCGCTAATGTAGGCTCCTGATTTCCTTGGAAATTTCCTTGCCATAGCAAGTAAGACGCAGTGCTGCAGGTGTAGAGTTTTGAATAGTCCTCCTCTCTGTAGTGAAGCAGTTTTTTGTGACATACAGGTAACTAGAAAGCAGCTGTGACCTTTCAACAGGTTTCACCTCCTTTGGGCAAATGGGCGGCGGAGGATTTGCTTCGTTCTCCTCCACCTCGTTCGGGGGCGGCGGCAGCAGCAGCGGCGGGGGCATGGGCAACTTCCGATCGGTATCCACCTCCACCAAGATTGTCAACGGCAGGAAGGTCACCACAAAAAGGTACGCGCGCCTCGGAGGCCAGGGCACTGCTGGAAAAGAATTGTCCCCCCCCCCTCGCCTAGGCAGAAGCTGAAACCGGTGGCCTGTCGATGCCACCATGTATTCAAAAAATAATCACAGCACACTTCCAGGTCAGCAGATTCACTAGTTTGTGCTTTGATTGTGGGATGAAAAGCCGCCATTTTGTCTGGTTTAAGTCCTTGAGATCCTGGTTTCAAAACCTCGGTCCTGAATCATGGACACAAAGATCACTGTGTAAAAAAAAAATAAAAAAAATTGATTGAAGCCAGTTTGTTGATGAAAACTGGAATTCAGAAAATGTTAGAAAAGTTGAGGGAAATTAGAAAGCAGTGCCCTTGAACAGGTCCTTTTTCTAAGACATTTACATGGGCAAGGGAGTAGCACTTGAAATCTGACGGAAGCTGCCTTTTAGCACTTGTATACATATAGAATACATCTATATGACAGACTTGATCCTCAGGACCTGTTTTTTGTTACAGGTTGGTTATAGGGTGTGAATTGGATCGTTTATTCAAGTAATACTTGGCTTGATAAGGCTGAGGAAAAAACAAGTTCACTGCTTTTTAGAGATTTCCATTTGCAAATTTGAAATTGTTAAAACTCAGAATGAACTCCTACATAAAAGCTGGGAACACTTTAAACTCTAGGGAAGCAAATAACTGCAAGGAGGGTCCAGTGAAAGTGTGGAAGCTCACCTGGAAGGAGAAAAACCACAAGTAAGGGGTCCTGATAACTGGGATTGGAAAGGAAGCCCTGTGGTGTTCAGGTGCATGACATTACCAGTATTGGCCACTAGTGGGCACTGGCGGGTCTGTAGTTCTTATTTACATACTTTACTAAAGAACTGTATTTGTGGTTAATGCTTTATCAGGACATGAACATGCAATGCTTCAATTTTGGAGGGCTGTTAAACTTAATGGAATGTTTTCTCCCCCATTTTTAGAATTGTAGAGAATGGACAGGAACGGGTAGAGATTGAAGAAGACGGGCAGTTAAAATCTCTAACTATAAATGGTAAGGAGCAGCTCCTACGGTTGGATAACAAGTAATTCCTGGCACAGTTTGAATGGAAATGAATACTTTAAGCAAGGCTGAGATTTTTTTTTTTGTTTTTGGCTGATTTCTGTAAGTCAGTTTTGGAATATATCTTTAAATGGACTGTTTTCTCATTTTAGAGTATTTATGAATTGCACCCTGTGAAATTTGTTGCAGGTTGCGTTTATTCAAGTTTACTTTTGTTGGGACCATTACATTAGAACCGGAAGATTTTTGTCCATTATGTTTTGTTGTATTTTATTTCCTGTATGCACTTTTGCTGTATTGCAATTTCTCCCTTGGTGCACATTGCCTTCTAGCTAGTGTTGGGGCAAAAGCAAAATGTATATTGACTGAAGCATGGATATGGCTCATTCATCTGGTTAACTTGTTGGATTAGAAACCTTAACCGTGCTTTCATATGAAAAACCTGTTTTTCAACTTCTTAACCTTTGTTAGTACTCTTTCTTTTGTACATGCCCGTAGATTGTTAATGAATTAATGGTATTAATGTGCATTTTTTCATTTAAATTCATTTCTGCATGATTGCCAGTAATTGCTGTTCATACTCCTCATGTTACTGTCTGTTGCTTAACCAGGCATTAATTGGAAACATAACAAAAATGCAGGGGAATTTTTGTGTACTTTGTAAAACCATTTGGATTCAATAAATGTGTTACATCCTTTTTGGAATGTTGCAGTTTTGGAGTCTGTGTGATGATTTAGAAGTAAAGAAGCACGCTAATCCCGACAGCTTTACTCACATTATTGCCCCAGAAATATTTTAGAGTTTGCTTATTTGGCTGTATCGATGTTCTAATTTAATTTGGTTTCAGTCTGTATAAAGGAATCACTTCATTAGCGACATTTACTGTGAGCTAGAAATGTGTTTTGAAATTTTCACTTGATCGCTTCTAAAGGGAAATATCAAACCCATTCTAGTTAACCTTCACGAAAGTTTGATTTCACTGCACCCCTTGGTTAAATATCCACAGCTTTAATAACCACCTTACAAATTACACGGCTGCTTTAAGAAAATGCTCATGTGCTTGCTTATCACACTTTCTCATGTTTGTTTCTGGTAAAGAGCTCTTTTCTTGCATATGGCAATTTTCAAGGCCAAGGTAAAACATTGAAATGCACCTCTAAATCAATTGGTGAGCTAAATATGGTATTGATTGCTGTACTACCACTGTACTGTGCTGATTTTAATATTTGTGGCATCTAGGATAATTACATTTGATTAATATTCTTATATTAGCTCCTACCTCTGTTCTCTGAGTAATGGTGTTTAATAAAGAATTTTAGATCCTGTCATACTGATGTGCATTGATGAACTGTACCTTACCCTGGAAGTACTCGTGAATTTGTATACTCTCACTGGGGCAAGCCCAGTCACACCGGAGAGTGACCTAACCATGGAACGAGGTTGTGACACCTGAGCCATGGAGCCCAGGTATTTTTCAAAAATGTTCTCGAAACCAAGAGGCTAGTTGTGCGTTGGGGCCATCACTGTGTTCCCTCCTGACATAAGAACCTCTATATGACGCCCCCTACTGCTTGGTGGGGGAACAGTGGAGGCTTTGACTGTTACTGCTGCTGACGCAACCGGAGCTTTTACTACTCGTAAATTGTCAAACAAGTTGGAAGTTTACTTGAGAGGCCTAACTTGCCCCAACAGTGGGGAGGGTATTGTTTCTTTTTGTCATTGGTCTGTTTGAGATTGCAATAACTAAACCCAAATATTGCTATGCATAAATTACATATGAAAATCATACTTTCTGACACTTACAAGCAGTTTCTTGTTGAAGGTGATTTGTTTTTTTAAGCTGTCCTTACCTGGGTGTGTTAAATGATATTTGTTTTTATGAGCCTGTTTTGTAATTTGTGCTAACAGCATTTCAAATGTACTAGAAAACCCTTAACGGGGAAAAAAATGGATGGGAATTGTTTATCTTAAGGTATCATGTGTTCTTTCTTCTTGGTTAATGATTCAAAATGTTATATACAACCTCTGAAGGTGTTGCATTCTGGTACCACTATTCAAAGCATAACCCTTCTTCGACTAAATGTAAAACATGTTTTCAGTGATCAAGGCTGATTTTGGATCATAGCTTCTTTTTTATGACAGGCAGTTTTTGGATTTATTGGAAGAGACTGGGGGCAGCCTGTGGCTCAGCGGTTAGCTTCCCTTCTTTGCAGTGCTGGGGAATTAATTCTGGACCTGGGCTGCTGTCTGCATGGAGGTTGTATGTTCTCCTAGTGTTTGTGTGGGTTTCCTCCGGGTGCCCTGGTTTTCTCCCACAGTCTGAAGACATACTGGTAGGTTAATTGTCTTGAAGTTGGTCACGGTGTGAGCGTGTGCGTGTCTGTGTCTTGTCTGTACCCCGTGATGGACTGGCGTCCTGTCCAGGGCGTATCCTGCCTTGCGTCCATTGCTTGCCAGGATAGGCTTCAGCATCCTTGTGACCCCGTCCGTACTGGATAATGCAGTTAGAAAATGGATGGATGGAAGACGTGGAGATGTAATGCAGCCTAAATAAAACATTGTCAGAAAATCACAGCTGTGACACTTATTTTCTTGCACCTCAGATGAAATGCGAGTGTGTGTTGATAGCTCTGTGCTGCCTAGGTTGCCGAGAGATGAAGTGCCCTTGGAATCGGAGAACATTAACATTTATTATGCTTTATTCCCATAAGCATTAAGTTTATTTCCCATGAAGTGGGAAAGCTGAGGAGCTGTGGTTCTAGGGAATATTCAGGACTAAGCTCAAAGATCTCGCCTTATTTCCTCCGGTCCTGTATCTTTGGTGAATTATGTGGCAGTATACCGACAGAGGCTGTTGTCAGACCAAAAGGGGAAAAATGTGGATGCAAGACATAAAGTTTTTCTTCTAAACCAGTTTGGGTTTTGTGGTTATATTAATTCCTTTTTATAAAGTTGGACAGTGTGTCAATATTTGGTTTCTTCAGACTTTCTTCCATTTCTGTACTGTTTGATGCGTTATTTAAATTTTATTTAAAAATCCAAAGTTAAATTGATAAAGTTTAAGAGATCATTGCTGTCTTACAACGCTGGGGGCCTTGAGTTTGCCTGCCAGGATAGGCTCTGGATCCCCACCTTCAATTGGAAGAAGCAGTTAGGAAACGAATGGAGTGGATGGAATAAATGATTGTATTGTTACTGGTATTGGTATATTTGGAAAACCATAATATAGGGCTATGTAACGTCAAGTCATTTAAGTGGTTTCAAAAATGTTTTGAATCTTAAGCCTAAAGCATTGTGGTTTCTTAATCTGAGAGGGAAAACTAGACCTGGACCTTTGATGCGAACAAAAAAAAAAACTGCAATGGATGTCCTTGTAGGTGACTGCAACACTGCTGTTACATCCTGCTCCTGCTAGACCTTGTGTGATGCCTCGGTTATTTATTTTATTTCCTGTGAAAGGTATTCCTGGTAAATTACATTCTAAACTATGCCACATGATGACAAATTAAGTCATGTAGCTCAAAGGGATAGTGACGGTTAACAAATGGGGAAAATGTGTATTATTGAAATAAATGTATAAACTTTCCATTGTAAAAGACGTAAAATCAGTATGAATAATATATTAGCTCTACGTTACTGTGCTGATGGTGTTTATTGTTGTTCCCTTTATCATAAAGTAGCTGTACTATGTGTGAAATATGTCTGGTAATAGTTCAAATACTGACAAGAATTTTCAACAATTCATTTTTTTATTGCAAATGATGGTTCATTTCCACTGCCATTTTAGTAGTTTTGCAACTGCTAATACCATCAGTACTAATACTATGAAAGCATATTGCATGTCTGATATGTCTGTCTAGTTGTGATCATTTCTGGAAAATAATCTGGTAGTGCTGTAGCCCCCTCTGCTGGAGAAATTTAGCTTTTTTTGATTGTGCTCAGTTAAATGGGAAAATGTAATTCCATCACAGAAAATAGATGACAATTAGCAGAAAAAGAAGCAAATGCAAATATTGTATATGCTGCAAAATAGTACAGATCTTCAAATGTAATTGAGTTTTTCCTTTCAGTGAATGATTTGGATTAAGCAAGCCAGTATATTTATCATTTTGTTTCATTGCTATCACCAAGGAGATCCTATTATATTGATCCACTGGAAAATATTTCACACCAAGTACTACATAGCATACAGTTGATTTTGGCTTATTAAAATGAGCAGTTATATGGAAATGATATCCCGTGCCAGAATTATGTTCCAGATGACTTCTAACTAATGATTAATTGAGTACTGGCGCTAATATGGTAGATGGTTCTGGCAATTTTGAAGCATCTTATGTACTCTGAAGACTACAGTCAAGAAGTGTTAGGATCCCTACTGCTCAGAATTGTATGTAATAATACTGCAATCTTAATGCAGTATTCTGATTGGTAAATATATTTGTTCAACACTGTGCACTCATTGAACTGCAGTCTTCCTTCAACTTATGAATACTCTATGGATTTAGATGGAAAATGTCAACAAGTGAATATATCATGATGTCTCAACGACCCTCAGTTCTGTACTGCATTATACCTTCTTTGTTTAATGAAGGGTGCTAGCACACTGTCGAAGTTTGTTTTTTCAGATCTCACACTATAACTGTAAAGTTCCGAGTTGCTGGTGATATATTCTAGGGATGATTTTTGAGGTCCACATACGTTAATTCATCAATCTGTCTAAGTGTCAGTCACTGATCTCGGATACAGGTAATAACACCTGGTTTTATGTGGCTGTGTTTCAAGGAAGAGGTCTAATAACAGCAAAGCTCTCTGTTCCCTAATGTTTCTGCCCCAGCCTCAGTCAGATGTTCCAGTACACATTGTTTCCTAACTCTTAAATCCTTTACTGGCTCGAGCACTGAGTGCAGACGATCCTATTTATCCCTCAGGCAGGACTATGACACACTGTTTATTGAAGCTTCTAATATTCTGTCTAATAGACAGATGTTCAGAAAAGGTGGCTTATTTCTTCAGGTGCCTTTCTCTCTCAAGACATTAATTCAGCTTAATAAACTTAAAATTGAGGGCAAGGGCTAATGTGATTTGTTCCGTCCTTTATTTTTGGTGTCTACAAACAGCCAACAGCACAGCAGCCTGCACGTTTCATAGATGGAGTGAGAGCTGTGTGGAGTGCTACAGACAGTGAAATGTGCTATCAGACTTCGTTTTCTTTTATGCAATAATCACGATCTATGTTTTATTCATGACCAGTGCACTACCTGAATGATAAAGAAATACGGAAGGTACAGTATGTTCAATACGATCTCTTAGCCTGATTATGCTGTCATGTTTCTTTCAAGAATCTCCACGTCACGCCCTAGTAAGGAAATTTAACTTTTAGCCCTTGTTTATGAGGTGGTGTAATGGACCGATTGTTCTGATAAAAAAGCCCAAACTCCACATCTGTTAACTGACTTCTGCAAACTCATCACATGTGGAGGACAGGGTTTGTAGCAATATGGAACTGAAATATCTTTGTTTTGTTACCATGTTCACTGTTCAATAGTACATTTTTGAAGTGTAGCCTAAGGCACATTTCAGTGCATGACTGGACTTTTACGTCACAAACTGTCCTGGGGCTAGTGCCGGCAAGCGTCATATAGATTTTTTTAAAACGGCCGTTTATTTCAGATGTTAATTATCCCCATTGTTGCTTTGTTCTCTTGAGAGAGAGAGAAAAAATAAAAATGATTTTCCCAAAGCAAGTGCTGTATCCACTACTGAGGAATGCATTGTCTTTTGTGCCACTTTTCTCATTATTGCACTGAGATTAGTTGGGTACAGCGTAAAAGGCTTGTTTAAGCAGCCTATGAAAAACCAGCCTAATTATGAAAGGATTTTGCCTACAGCGTGAAGAGGAAGAAGCAGGTGTGTGAAAATATAGAATTACCTATGTGTAGTTATGTACAGTAAGTAAAAGGTCTGTGATTTTTCTTTCAATGAGTTTGTAAACATGCATGCAAGTTGCACTTCATTTTCAAGGCTTAGTAAAATATTCTTCACTATACTGGGAACGCTAAAATGCTAATACACATCTGTATTTCATATACATTAGATCACTGTAATGCCTTACACAAATGAGCCTTAATCACTTTTGCCCCATTCTGATTCAGCTATTCCTGTATGAGCTGTTGCCCAGCTTTTTAATCCCTAATGGCATGCTTTGCTGAAGACCGTTACATGTGCTATGTGACATTTTCTTTCATGCAATAGAACAATTGTTCTATAATCAGATGATCAAATAATCAACAGGCACCGCTATGTTTCATAGGGATAAGACTACTTTAATGCCTTCCAAATTGGGTCACCTACTAAGCTAAAAGATGTCCTGAATTCTGGCCTTTGTGCTATGTCTGCTCTGCAGCAGCTCCCTTTCTACTGTATATAAATTCCACTGGCTTCCTTTTGAAATTTAAAGAGGAATGCCCTCTATCAGCTCTAAGGCATTGAATGTTCGGACTCCATGATGCATTATATTATGTATGAGTATAGTTCATCTCTTAATCTGAGATCCTCAGATTCCAGCCAATGCTTACTCTACCACAGACAAGTCCAGACCAGGTTCCACATAATGGGCCAGAGAGCCTTCTCTAGCACAGCACCCACTGCCCAGGTCCAATACAAATTCTGCAACCGCATGTTCTTGTCACTTGCTTGAAAGCAAAACTTTTTGCTTTAGCTTTTAGCGTACAGTTTTGCCGCATTCTTATTTTTTTTGTAAACGCATTTATCGAAACCAGAAGCACATTTGAAAAGGATGTAAGCATTTCAACTTGCCAGTAAGAAATATATAATATATAGAAGCACTCTGAAAATGAAACACACATTTCTACTACATCATTCCATTCATTCATTTTTCACACATGTTCATTTATAAAGGTTGCACAGAAGATTCACTTTTTAATACCACTGCAAGAAACTTTCATCCCACCTCTCACTCCTGTTTGTGTGGGCCCTACGTATTAACACATGAATATAGGAAACCGTCTGGTAAAATAAAGTTAAGAGAAGTTTTAAGGAGTACAAAATCTACCTGTGAAAAATGTAAAGTTTGCTCTTTTTTCTTTCACCCCTCAGGAAACATCAGTTAATGCTTTTATGTTATGCTGAAAAAATATCTGTAGGCGTTGGTGTACATTCATGCTAGGTATTAAAAGTCCAGCCAACAACATTTCAAAAGACAGCCTTCGCTATTCCCAAATTTAGAAAGGGCCCATTCATTTTATTCATGTGCTGTGGCAGCGGTTGCTAGTGGCAGATAAGAGATAGTTGTGTGAACCCACCTACACGCTGCCCCTCACATCTTTCATGGTTTCAAAATTACGTTTTTTTCCCTGTTCTTAATTTAGGGAAAGTGTTCTATGCTGTTGGTGACGTGAGCAGTGGAGTGCTTGTCAATGTCTTGCTATCTTATAAAACGGCACCTCCCTCTTACCCCCTTGTGGCCATTTTGGTACAAACTGTTACACATCATTAAGTAATGCAGCACAAACACTGTGCATTCGACACATTTCTTAGCTTGCTTACATTTCTGCTGCTTCCAGGCCATTAAGCTCATTAGATTAGAGTTCATTTTGCGGATCTAATCTACTGTTTCAAGTCCAAGCTTCCAGAGTTACCTGAAAAGCTGTGCTGTTCTATGCTCTACTTTATGTAAACTGCAAACTGAAGCAAGCCATTCCTTATTGCTCCCTTCCTGCTGGAGCAACATTTCAGTTACACAGTACCATCCAAATTGTTGGCTGTATAGTTATTGCCGGACTGATGTTACAGGATTGGCATAGCTGTAAGTCACACTGTATATGATGAAACTCATTTTTCCCAAGTCTCTTCACGATCATCTTGCCCGTTGTGAAGGATTTTGATGTAACCGGCACCTGCTTTTTAATCTTTAAATCTAATTTTTTGTGTGTTGTAAGAGGCGCAAAACTAGATGCTGGCCTCATCAAACCTCTGGGTAGGTAAGGGAGGCTCCAGGATTAGTGAATTAGCTGTTCTTAACATTGTCAGCAAATCATATTTTAATATATCGTATATTATGTTCTAAAATTTCGACCCCATTTGCCTTACAGAACCTTTGAACCAGTTAAATAAAAGAAAATAAACCGATGAATACTGAGTGTGAAGAGGCTTGCCTAATCTCTCATTGATTTGTCCTTTTACTGTAGTAATTACATGCTCTGGATGTCAAACTGTCTTCCACTACTGCAGAGGCATTTTTAGCACATTGTGATCAGAGGATGAGAGCTTAATTACCATGTTACGTTAACAGGCCTGCTAAAAATGTTTATCTCGTGTTGTCCACAGATCATAATTCGGTCTAAAAAATAAATGCTACATTTAGGTAAATGTGCATGAATTGCATATTGTACATATAAATATAAATGTAAATACAGGGTTTCTGGAATGGCTTAACAAGTACAGCTTATTTTTTGAGTATAGTCAGACACCTATTGCACTGGTTTGAAGCTGGTTTCCTTACTTGGCCGTGACCAGAATTCCCCAGTCACTACTAGGTTTGGGTGGACATGAGTTAATTCCTGATGCGCTGCATTGGACTAAAATGGGGAATGGCTCTCACAAGTGGGCATTACGGAGGAAAGCATTTCCAGTTCTCTTGGGCGGAGCGTTGGCTCTGTGGCTAACGATCTGCGCCTGTGACTGGAAGGTTGCCGGTTCAAATCCCGCGGCCGGCAGAGGAATCCTACTCCGTTGGGCCCCTGAGCAAGGCCCTTAACCCTAACTGCTCCAGGGGCGCCGTACAATGGCAGACCCTGCGCTCTGACCCCAGGCTTCTCTCCCTGTCTGTGTGTCTGTGTCTCCATGGAGAAAAGCTGGGGTATGCGAAAAGACGAATTCCTAATGCAAGAAATTGTATAGGGCTAATAAAGAAACATTATTATTATTATTATTATTATTATACTATTGTGCTGCTGTGAGGGTAGCAGGGATGAGCTGAGAAGATGAACAGTTTGCAGTGAAGCAAGAAGGTAGTTGACGAAAACAGAGCAATTACATTTTTTAATTTTTGCAGTCTTATTTGAAAAGGGGGGGCCACCAAAATGATTTTGTCAGGAAATCAACTCTGATTAACTGGAAGTTTTCATTCCTCTTCTTCTCGGGATAAGCTCTTCTGTGGCTAAAACTAATAGTTTACATTAAAACAAGTTTTCATAACTATGAAAAACAAGTTTTTAAATTTGTCAGTGTCTTTTGCTGAGTGTGGGGGATACAAGCTCAAAGTCAATAGAATATACTGTAATTTGTGAAGACATTACTGCTGTTAATATTAAATGTTTACACAGCTACAGTGAATTCTAATTATAGAATTAATGTAAGACAGTGGAAAAAGACACAGACTAGTCCATGGCTGTCATTGATATCAATGTGCTGCTATTGTTTCGTTTTGCTATTTAGTGAGAAATGTGTATAAAACATGCAAGGAATGTTTTTAGAGGCAAGGGATACATGGAACCGCTGTCTGTAGATAGCACGAGAATAGTAACCGATGTGAAACACAATACATGCGTTCTGTCATTCCTGCTGAAGACCGAACCAAATCACAACCAGACCTAAAATAAACTTTTTAAATATTTTCTTTAATGCCATTTACTTTTGCATTCTGCACTACTGTTTAAATTCCTGTTCAGGTTTGTGCAGAATTTGTTCACCCTTTTAGCTAAATGTCTAGGGCAAAATCGCCACCATTCAATACATAAGAGAGTACTATACTGCGCTGGTAGGTTTTGTCCCCTCCTGAAAAATACATTTACTTCAGTGTGGTTGAAGTGCTCAGTATAAATGAATGCGAGTCATTCTTCAGAGCCATTCACTATAATGAAGAGGCACATTTACCCAAAAACATGTGGCCAAAGACTATATATAACCCTAAACAACACTTCTCATTCTACTTTAATGCATGTTCATTTAGGGGAAAAAAATTGAGACAAATCACAACAATGGCTCTAAATTCATGCATGGATAATGATGCTTGGATATTAGCCTGCATTTTGTAGTTTAAATTAAAACGGTCTTTGATCTAGAAAATAAAAGGCAGCCTTTTTATGAGTATTAAAAGATCTCATTATCATGGATCGCACTTTGAATTCCTTTTTTGTTTAAAGTAATTAAATGATAATGGATTATGCTGCTTTTTTGTGTTGTTTTGGGGGCATTAGTCTTATCACTCAGGTAACGGCCTTATAATAGAAACCGCATATTGATTGGAAAAGCTGAGCTGTTTTAGCAATGTGAATACAGCCAAGCATCTCTTCTCATCACAGTAGCAAGCAACTGAGGATTACTTTTGTGTGTTTTAAATTAATATTGTGTATCTCTATCTTCAGTGTTGCTTTCCAAGCATGATTAACCGCTATTTGCAATTCAAAGTGAAAAGGGGACTAAAACGAAGGGTGTCAATTTCTTTACTGGTTTTCATTGTTAGCATTCATAAATAAAAGAGGCAGATTGCTCTGGTTTACTATTTTAACAAACTTCTAAGATACACAGAAAAGCCTTTAACACTTCTGTGTGTTGCTTGCCTTACTAAAATGGCTACCTCTAAAACCAACACATGGGATTGACACATTTTTAAATACTTCTAGAGTTGTGTGTTCAGCCATCAGCATTTGTTGTTTGTCATTTCCCTTTTCCTTCAGATCCAAACGATGTTTTTGCAGTCTAGATTACCTCCCTTAGTTCTGATCATTTAAGTGGGACATTCCTTACAGTGTGTGATTTGCACTGTAAGACTGAACCTGATATCTTTTAAAGAAATGAATGGCAACATTGCTTTATTAAGCATTCTGTCCCGCAATTATCAGGAAAAAAAGCTGCAGAATTAAATAGTAATAACCTGAAACATCCGTAATCAATTTAATAATCAATATTTAAGATTTAATTTCATATCTTAAAGATATTTAAGAGTTTACAAATCTCAAGTGATCATGTGCAGGTTAATGGACTGACAGGGGTATTTTGGCTTCCCTAGAGCAGAAACACACTTTTGAAGGCAGCAGTGTGGAATGGTTAGGACTCCTGACCTGGAGTCAGGAGAGGATCGTGGGTACAACAGATGCATATTGTACCCTTGAACAAGGTGTTTTATTAGATTGCTCTAGTGGATGTCCCACTGCATAAACAGGTCTCAAGGACATCACAGCTGATGAGGGTTTCTCAACTGATGTATCTAAATAAGTCTATAAAATTAATACGAATGAACACTGGATATATTTTTGTAGTGGGATGGGAAATTTGTTTGCGTTGGTTAACTAAGATAAATAAAAGTTCAAGTGTAACGGGTAACTGCTATTTGTCTGGGAAATATTTTAATATGAAGGATTTAGGGAATGTCAGATAAATTAATAAATATTAAGAATAATCACTCTTGCCTTTCAGTGTTCACTGAGACCCATATTCATGGACGCTCAAATCATTTTTTGATCTTTGTTTCTAATGATCCATGTCTCCTGAAAGCCTTGACTGTTGAATATTTACAGGATTCTTAAAAGATGTCTGAGACCTTTTCTAAATGAAACGGGCTCAAGATAGGGAGCATCTGGACTGCTTTCTTCTCTCTTCCCTCTTTAATTACACAACACAATGCAGATATTATCTGCCTGTAATCTTGTAGTGTAATCAGGCTCCTTTTTTCCACCTCTGCTAATTCAATATAAATGTAAATTACCAACCAAAAGGGGAATAAAGAAATCTCATTTTTATTTACATGACTAATCGCAATGAGATGTTACCATATGAAATATGAATGTGATATATAAGATTCCTATATGAAAAAAAACCACCAAAGTGGATGGAGGCAACATTCGAACTCTTTTCTTTTTGGTGTTGTGCACTGGTACACATTAAATATGCACATGCTTTCTGAAGAGTGTAGAATATCATTGAACGGCCTCTCATTTCGATTTCCCTACATCAAGGGCACGCCAAGGTATCGCGCTGATATAAGGAGGGTTAAGGGGCACTTCAAATGTTAGTAGAATTTTAATGTTGAATTACATGTTGGCACTTTTATAATATGCTGTTAAGCAACTGAATAGAGATGCATTGTATGAAATGTTGACACTAACAAGTTCCATGTGTTTTATCATGCTTTTTTAAGTGCGTATTACTGGATTTTGTTTTTCTACTAAAAAGGTACAGTATCAAAATATCTTTTTGCTTGTATTTTTCAGTTGTGGTATATGTGGATGTTGCTTGAATAAAGTGTTACTTTTTGTTTCATATGTGCCTGTACCATTACATTTACCATGGTAAATTTGCAAGGCAATTTTGCACTTGTACGGTGGTTTTATTCTATTATTTTGTCAATCAAAATACAACCTTCACTTTCCTAACTCTCAAACCTACTTTACTGTAATTAACAACAATGTATCTTAATAAACATGTTTTTACAAGGATTATAAACATGTACTGAGCATCAAAGAAACTTATGTATGTCTGTAGAGATACAGTAAATAAGGATTTGGGATCTTTATTAAGTTTTTTTTGGCGTCATTGTAATTAGTGGATCATTCATGACTGGCTGTGATACGCAAGAGCACCTGTTGCATAAACACTAAATAACTTCATTAGTGACAGACTGGGCACAGGTCATTGAGGTAACCTGTTGACTTTCAAATCTGGTGAAAATCTAGGAAGAAAAACAGGAAGGAATTAATATGCTCCATTTATCTAGAGAAAAATGTCTTCGTGGCATTGGAGCAACACCTCAGTTGCACTTATCAGCAGTAGACAAATTCTCATTAGCAACTGATTAAGGTTTTGTGTAAATCACTCTAGTGAATGTGAATAGGTCTGGGTGTGCAGAGTGATGGGATGACCTTGGTAGGAGTGTGGAGTTGCAGCAGAACTTCACCTGTAATAAGTGAGAGCCACCTGACTGCGCAGGACTTGAAAACTCACTTGATACACTGCCCATGGGCTCTTACAGGTAACCTTCCAGCAGGACAGTGTCCTTTCTTGTGTCACCCACGTAACAATGGAACTAGAATCTGACAGGTGTGCTGGTGTGCTGTGGATGCCCTATTTACCATACTGGAGAACCATTATGGCATGAAGGATCCTCCAGATTATTATATTATTTGGATGACATGTGGTATCTAGTGCTCAGAGACCTGTGACCTACAGTACCAGAGGCATGTGAGAGAATCCCACAACCCACATGCAACCCTTGGCAAAGCTGTGTCACAGACGTGCAGCTTGTGTTGCTTCTAGCCCACACATACTAGTAGCCTGTAAATGTCACAGTAGAACCTCTGATGAGGAGAAATGTAATTAGCACAATACATTTACACATAAGAATAACAGGATGTCAAGATTGTAATTTTTCCCCATAGCATGGTGAATATGTCATTTCTTTTGATGCTCAGTATACAGTCTAGATTTGTGACACAAAATAAGAGCTTGACATAACCACAGGAAACAGTCAAACAAGGGCAAGGTCAAACAAGGATGAGTGTGAAACCTGAGATTGTGCAATTACCGTGAAAGTTTAAAATGGTAGGTTTTTCTAAGTGTAGTTTCATTTCATAAGGTCTGGAATGCCTTTAAATAAAAAAAATGCAACCTCAGCACTAAATACCGCGGAATAATAGAAATGTTAATTCATATAATTAATACACTGTATTCATATTAATTACGATATTATATGAATTATTATTAATTAATAGCCATTTTTATATAATGAACATTTTTTTGGAGTAAAGTTACAGTTTAAAAAACCTGTTTCCCTTATTATTGTCGATCCCTCAGGAGTGGCTAACGAGGAGGCACTGGAACAAGAACGCAGACGCCGGAGGCAAAACGCCCTGCCGGCCCAGGCCTCCGCGCCCGGCTACCTGAGAAACACCGCCTCGAGCCACATGGAGGGGGAGGAAGGGCGGGGCGCTCAGGGCATCGTCGCCGGAGCCGCCAGAGGTGTGAAACCCGGCGCTGTGTTGTATCCGTGCCTGAAGAAGAAAGAGCAGGAGCCGAGAGCCCAGCGCACACAGACCCTGACTGCTGTGTAGAGCTTTAGGGCAACAGACGTTCATGACAGTCTCGCAGCCAGGCACATTCTTGAGCTTACTCTGATTTTTATCGCTTTTACCCCGCTCGCCTGCTCTTAAACACACCAGTCCCGTTGGTGAGTTCTGTAATGACAACTGTGCTAAGCAGACGGCTCACACATTATATCATATAGTTCGGATATATGATAGTATATACCTGTATGGTCTGATAATCTAATTACTGTATTGGTCACAAGATAACATGAAGAGGTGAAGGTAAATGGCAAACTTTCTAAAAAGGAATTGAGATATATCCATATATCTGCTTAAAGTTCTGGGCTGGAGATACTAAACCAGGACAACAGGGTGGATTACAAGTTTCTGCCAATGCAAATAATTATGATGCAGTAGTGCAACACAAAACTAACAAAACTATCCAAAAACACTATAAGGCTACTCCAATAATGTGGTTCCCTGAAACAGACCAGAACACCAGCCAGTTAGACTAATCCCCCTGGGAGGACAGAGTAATTACAGTATACCAGCACTGCTGACAACAGGCATGTTAGGAGTGCAGTGTTCTATCTCTGCCCCCCCAAGGAAATATTGTCCTGGCATGACTCCTGTTCACCCTCTGACACTGGGTGAATCTAAGGGTACACTTTTTTTTTTTCAAGAAAACAAGGTTACTGGAATAATCTGTCATCTTTCATTTAGAAGAGTAAGCACCAGCCAATGGGATAGTGTACCAAGGCTGTCACATGTAGGCCAAGCAGGAAGAGTTGAGTGTGGTTGCCAGAAGAGGTATCAAGTATAAGAACAGAGTACAGAAACAGGTTTTAAAATACCTCCTCCAATTGTCTTGAGTTCAGCACTCAAGGATATGTTGATGGTAACAGATATTTTAGCTTTCCACATTTTCAGTTTTCAATATCTGTGCTTTCTGTGTTGCCTTTTTATCTCCTAAAATGAGAGGGGAATGACAAAGAATGTGTGATATATATTTTTTCTTGTTGTTGACAGCTGCCTAATTTATTATACCAGTTACACAGGCACTGTATAATTGGAATACGTGTCATGTCAAGAAGGTCAGCCAGTTGTTTTCACCAAAGTACAGCAGAGAAAAGGCAATTACAAGAAATGGTTTCATTCCAGTGTTCAACATTTCTTTGTTGTTCAGCTTTCCCTGTCTTAAACTCTTGGATTTCTCCTATACGTATCATGTTGATACGAGTCATGTTCTGTGAAGCTTTGTTTTAACTCCGGAATGTATAGTACTCTGAGTTTTGACTCACTAAAAATCAGATATTGTTTAGCTTCTGTGGGTTGCCAGTTGTGAGCTGCAGGGTGATACGGCTGCTGGTTAAGTATTGAACCGACACAGTTTTGTATTCTTACCACACTTACACAATCACTAATTTCACTTAATTTAACCAATTCTTTTTTTTTTTTACCTAAGAGAAACATATTATAATACCCACTCCATCCCATTTATAAATCTGGTGTAAAGAATATGTAATTGAAAACAATTACTAGGTCGAATTCTGTGTTTTCCTCTAGCTGTCTAAAAAGATTGTACCACTTTTTTATTAGGCAGAGTTTTCCTTAATGGAAGAGGCTCTTGAAATATGGAACAGTTGCCTTAAAAATACTCTTTGCCATGCAAACAGTGTTGGACAGCCTGCATTGTAATGAGCTCCAAACAGTATTTTCATCAGCCATCTTTTCCCCAGGTCACCTCGATAACAAGAGGAAGAAGCTGCGACAAAAGGAAGAGACAAGAAAGAAAAAGTCCTCAAGATGGGCTCACCGGGATGGAGCACCATTTTAAAAATGTAGGACCCAGGCAGCGGCACCTGCATGAGGGGAGGTTTAAATATAGATTTAAGAGAAAAAAAGGGCCATTTTCCTTTTAGGATGACCCATTTCTTCTTCCCTGGCTTTCAACTCTTCACTGCGCTTGTTAATGTTATTTTATTTAAAAATCCAAATTGTTAAATGTTACAAGAAAGTAAGACTAGACCCTTGTGCCAAAGTGCATTTTGAACTGTTTTGTCATTTTTTTGCATCAATTTATATATATTTTTTATACCTGGGATAAAAAGCCACCAAAAAGTCGCCCGTAGTCATTAGAGACCCATGAGATTTATTTTAATAAGAGACAATGATAATTAACATTGTTTAAACATATGCCATGAATAAAAACCTGGTAATCCTGGAAGAATTCTCCCAGTGGCTACACACCCTTATGAATCACTCTCATCCAGTTCAGGAGACATTTTGTAAGCACTTGTCATACAGTTGCTACAGGGATGTGGTTTTATTAATTTGTGATGACCTTAAATGGGGGCGCAGAAGTAGATAGCTTCTTTTGACAATTACTGCAGTCTCAAGTGTACACATAACTGAAGTGGCTCCTGTCTTGATTGCCTTCAAAAACAGCTTATTTAACTATGCTTAAGCTAGTTATTTTTATGTATTTTCCAAAAGAAGATTGTTTCTGTCGACTAGTTTTAGAGACAACATCTAGACTGTTTGGAAGATCTCATTTTTTTCATAAATAGTTTCCAGTAGGGATGGGTTCTAATCATTTTGGATGTTTGTCTATCTCTTTTTGCGACTATTGCCATGGCTTAAGAGTGTCTTGAACTGACAAATGATTGCTACTGCAGGTAGCATTAAAGTTAGTAGTCTAGAGTATATTTGGCAGAACTGGCAATGTGAGGGTTAGGGCTACTATAAATAAAGGCACCATGGAAATTTAAAGTGCATTGTTTATTCATTTCTATCGCCTATCACAAAATGACTTAGAATTGCAGACTGTCTTTTAAGAATAGAAATTATTTCTTGAGACTGCAAATGTAATCTTTCAAAGGCAGTAGAGAGCCAGCTGCAAAAGCACGCAAATCCCACCCCTGTCACAAGGGAAGGACATCAATGAAAGTAAAGGCAGGTAAAATAAAAGAGGAGTTTCATAAATAATTAACCACTGAATTGAGAGACCAAAGTGTCACTAAAAGAGCTGTCCCCTACCCTCAACAAAAGCTTCACATAAATATTTTAAGACTAATATACTGTATGTGGTTGAAGGACATAAATTGTGACCTGGTGCAAAGAGTGTAAAACTTAATCAAAATCAGTCCTGGGACGTGCCTTACTGCATTGTTTTATTTTGTTTTTTAGAAGAAGTGGATTTAAAAAACATAGATTGCATCCGCATGATTTTTTAATCCATTTCAATTTTTTTTGGAGCACATACACTAATAAGATCTGCATAAAGTGGTGAGATCACGGCGGAGAGTCAAGAGTCCTTCACTTACAAAACACATTTAAATTCTGAAAGTTTCCTTATCATGACTGTCACTGAAGTTGAGAGCGTTTGGATATTACCAAATTAGTTTTCTAAGCAAACATGCACTAAGCAGACAAAGGTACTGTGTGTGTTGAAGTGTATTGATTTTCTACGCTGGATACAAGATGACTTTGATTGCACTCAAGAGAATTATGTTGGGACTGTGTGGCACATTTCTAGACACTTTGGGGAAAATTACAATCTTTCCTTCCTTTCTGTTTTTAATATTCATTAATTACTGCATGAGTACCAGCTTTATTTCCTCTCGTAAGGTTTGTTTATTTAAACCTTTTAAACCTATGCTACCTAGTACAGCCTTCAGCGTCACATCACTATTTTTCTTTTTGTTTCAAAGCCAGACAAATGTGATTATAGTTGTTGTTTTGTGCAAGTGTGCTGTATGTGTGCAGACATGTGAAACTCTTTTGTAGAGCAATAGGAATTTTTATTTGTCTTTTCTATGAACACATCCCAATAAAGCAGTAATAAAACATTTTTTTGCTTTTATTTTGAAACCGTTGATAGTCAAGTCTTTAAGACCATAACTTACTTTACGATGGCTGTTGTTTGGAAAGGCGGAGTAACATTTTTCCCTTTATAAAACATTCTTATTTTGACAAAAGTCATGGAAACTTTTGCCTTTCAAAGCTATTTTTAAAGTGCTGGGTTTCTGTGGTGATAACAGAATGTCTTATTCTCCACTTTCTATCCTCCTCCTCCATAGGTAAATCCAGTTAAAATAATTAGGAATCCTACATTGATAGACTTTTATGGATCATGACATTTCAGGCAGGTTTCCATTTACTCAGGCAGTGCACATTGTTTAATTCACACATTGTATATTCTGTACATGGTTCAGGGATTGATGTGAGTCTCCTCTCTTCCCTTGGGGTTTAATTTCTGTATGATACAGAAGTGGACTTACTCAAAATCATTTTATCATGTTTAAATCTGTAAAATAAGCCATTTCATATCCTTTTAATGAAATCTGGCATTTGAAATTCCAAATAATATAGAGGGGTTGAAAATATAGGACTTAACCAGCCATACCAGGTATCCTCAGCTCTTGTCCTTGAAAGCTAAAAGCTATTTTTACTCATAACACCCCAATTAATAAATGTATTTCTGTACTTGGACCAATTGAATGTTTTTCCCAGGATGATACCTGCTGGATTGGAGCACCCACCTGGGTGATGTGCAATAGCCATTATTCTCCAGCACTGACACTGCTCAAAAAGTCAGGTGAGAAGTGAGAAACTGCTTCTCAAGTTAAATAAAGTAAGTAGGCCAGGATGTGCAATCCCAGTGGAATTCAAGCCTCCATGAATAGTGCCATTAGACCTTCAATGGCAAAGCAGTCTGGATCTTTAATATTTCATTTGAAGAACAGATCTCCTGCAACACAATGTCTCTGTTTACCATACTGGAGCTTCAGGTCTTTGAAATTCTGGTCCAACAGCACCAACCATATTTACAAATATTAACCATGATTGTTCCTAAAAGTTTAAAATGACTTTGCTCCTCTTACTCCTTACTTTGATCTCCAATAGGTTCCCATCTTTTCAGTGTGTCACCGCGCTGAGTGTATATGATATTATTAATTTTTATGATGATAATATTATAGTCAGTGGCGTACCGTCCAAGTCATATCTTGCCTTGCACCTGTTGCTTGCTGGGATAGGTTCTGGCTCCCCTGCAACCCTTAATTGCATAAAGCAGTTAGTCAATGAGTTGATATATTACTTTCGCATCATCATTCCCAAAAATGGTTTGCAGACACCAGGGAATCCTTTAAAATTGTTCATGGCTCCTTGGAAATGCATGGATTGTTTTGTATTAGCAGCCCAAGTAGTATGCATAATCAATACTTCAAGGTATTGGATCTGAAAATGCTTACACTGGATCTGTTGACATGCAAGCTTGATTTTTAAATTTTATGACTGTGGTTAAACTGGGAACCTTCTGGGTCTCCCCACGAATGATCCCTTAGCCAAAAAAAGGTCAGAGAATCTATGGTGCAATTTGCACTTACCCCTACGGAATTCATCTCCGGGGATAATGTGTCTTTGTCTCATATTTCTGTTTCCCATTTTAAAAAAAAAACTAAAAGTCTGAGGAAACAAGGCAGATTGCTTTTTGCTTCATGTCTCACAACCACCGGCTGTTTTGTAACATTGCTTATTAATCCCCGAGTCCATTTAACCCAGTCCTGCAGATTAAGTCATTGATATATGTTTGTTATTTGGCTTGTTGAACGTTTATTTTCACTTCATATTTAATGAGACATCCTGATAACAATCCTTTCAACAGAATGGAGATGCATGTAATGTACTACCATAATAATAACTGCAATATTTAAATGATTCTAGTGATGGCAATAGAAAACATCCGACACCCAGAAGGCATATGAACATGTTTTGTTAAATTGCATTCTAGTGAAAAACACAATTACTGCTATTTGTCTTTAAAGGAAGGTATGGCATTGTAAAATAAACACTAAAATCAGAACACCGACTATGAACATTCTGTGTTTGTGAATACTTCATTTTTTTGATGAGCTGCTTTCATATATCTACAGTAAATGTCAGGGTGGCTTATTTTAAAGTGGGCATGATTTATCCTCGACAGTATTGCTACATTCATGTTCAATTTATTGTTTTTTTTCAGGAAAAAGAAAGCATATTACATACTGTAGTACCATAAACAATAATGAACAAATGTGAACAATCAATTTCACTAACATCCTGTAACCATGATGCACTTAAACTTACTTCCTCATCTCCCAGCCTCAACATGCTTACCCAGCTCTGTCCACACTGCCTCCCTCCTGGAGTTTTATACTGGTCAGGAAAGTGAAATTTCAGGGTGCCCAGAGGATACGTCATTGAGCAGGACCAAAAATGATGCAACTGTAAAAACAAGAACATCTATTGTCTGTTGATGATAAATGTCTTCTCGTGAGCATTTTTTTTTGACTGAAATGAAGTCTGAGCACATCATTGTATGTACTGTATGCATGCAAAGGTAAATGTCACTCCAGTTGTGTAAACAGTTAATTATGGCATGAGCTTTTGCTTGTGTTGTCAGCAGGAAGAGAGCTTGTGTAAGTCCAGTACAGTTTGCCTCCAGCAAGGTAGTGTGAGCACAGCATGGATCAGCAGATGCATTTTAATCAATAAAAGCCAAGCTCACTCCAGTTACCATGACTCCAGATCAGTTATTGAGGCTCCTGTTGTGCCGTACATCATCATGCAGTATGGTGCATTTTTTTCCTGTGCTTTGTTCTTCAAACTTCATTTGAAACTCACATACACAAAGAGGTTCATTAGTGGATCAGAAGAGATTTGATCAGAGATGAGGGTGTTCATGCCATACTTTGAACAAATGTGCACATTGGTCGAGTACTCTCATTACAAGAATGGATGGGTTTTGTGTTCATTTTTTTCCATTTCTTATCAGCCACTCGTGCCGCCTCGTAGCCATATCGCACGTTTGCATCCAGGCCTCTTGTATTGGCCTCCTGGAACTAATATCTGTTGCTAGGCTCTAGATTCCCTCTAGGGAAATGATCGTGCTGGACAGCCCCAGCCCTTTTTCACAACGGCAATCCGATTGGCTGCCACGTTGTCGAGGAGATACACTACAGCTCTGTGCAGGGACAGGCATGGCCTGATTTACCTTAGGCTAGGGAATTCCCCCCAGGGAACGCTGCCCGGCCATCTACTTTCCCCTTCTGACTGAAACGGACAAGATGAAATACTCTGGTTTCTAATACACTCTTAGTCAATGACAAATTAGTGGGAGAAAAGAACATACAGTAGCTGTCCGGTAAATACTGGAACATTTCTTAGTGCTCTGGAAGGATTTTGTTTTGTTTTGTTTTTCAAACTTCATGCAGTTGTTTTACCGCTGTGTAGTAATTTGTGCATTATAAGGAAAAAAAAACCCTAAGGAATTTAATGAAGATAAAGGAGGATTTGGGCAAAGAGTCACATTATGATAAGTGTTGCTTCTTGAAACCTGCACTAATGGTAAAGTAATGGAAAACTCTCTTCACTAATTTCTGTGGCAAAAAAACGAATTAATTGCCACAGTGGCTCTGTGGTATTTAAAGTAACTATTCAGTATGCTTCTACTTAAAAGAAATAATACAGTTGCACAGCCTAGAAATTAGTAACACATAACAGACCAACAGGGTGAGTTTTAGTGCTGTCCTCTTCAGGCGCAAAATACAAAATTTGCTCCTATGTACATTTGCTCTAATGGTTTGCAATATTAAACTTTCAGAAAATCCAAAGTGAGGAGTTGAAAAGTTTGAAAATATTTCTTAAAAGTGGTGGCACCTAATAAAAATCTAACCTTAATGATCAATAACCAAAACTGTCCAGAAGACTGACGTGTGCCTGAGATAGCTGGAATTATTTTTTTTCAAAAGAAAAGATCACTATCTTTTCACTAGCCTAATTTTTATTTGTACAGAGAAACCAATCAATTCCTCAAGATAGGAAACCCACTCAGACCTATTACAAACATTCGGTATCCATTTATGATCTGTCTGACTCCCACTTACCACATGTATCACCATTATCATCTGCCTTAGTAGCTAGTGATCACGAATGGCAAAGAAAGGATTTTTAAAGGTTCCTCCAACAATCAAGCCTGCTGTGCATTTAAATTAATTTCCTCCTCTTTGGCCTCTTTATCTTCATCTGACAGTGAAATCAGCAGCTACCCTTGGTGATACAGAGGCAGGCCTGGTATCAATGAGTTATTTTTTAGGGCAGGGGCACCACAAAGGATGAAAAACTAGTTAAATTATGCAACAGCTTCACAATTTACTTCAATAAATGTTATCAAAAGACGTCATCAGGGACTGAAGAAATGAAACCTACTTTGACTGAAGTAGACACGGGAAAATACACTCAACAGAGATTGAGTGACAATTCCATTCATTAACAGCTTAAATGTTTTTAGCTCCCTTGCAAGTGACTTGGGTATATGAAAGTACATGTGTGTATGGAGGTGGTGAGGGTGTCTGTGTGTAAAATACAAGTACACCTGTGTAGAGTATATACAACTGGAGTCCTTCATTCTATCATCTTTATTCTGAACAGGTATGATTAACAAAACATCTTTGGTTCCAGCAGATAAAATAATATTTCTATTTAAAAACAAACCAGTTCTAGTTCTGTTTTAAAGCATCCTGTGAAAATAATGGATGTCAGAAAAATATGTGCGCTTTAATGTTGTTTTTACCAGTGGGTATAAAAAGTTGGTTAGAAATCCTACAAACACTACTGACCATTACTGCTCTGCACTCTAAACAAATCCAAACTGAATAAAATTAGAATTTATAACCATTGTATTAGTGTCCCTGTAGAATGAATACTAATTGTGCAGATAAGTGTTCATTTTCAGTCCCCTTGACTTATAAAGTACTGTATAAAGTACTGTTCTGATGTTTTCATTTTGCTGGCTTTTTCAAACTATACCTTTTTCTGCTCTTCTATGCCATAACTGATTTTATCAGTTGTACATTTTTAGTATCTTTTTCTTATTTTTAAGGAAATTATCCTATTACAACATTCCAAAAATCTGAACTTTCATATGCACACTGATACACACTGACTGGATAAGCAGAAATCGGATGGCCTGGCAGCTTGTGTTGTCTTTATCTCTCCTTTTCATCTTAAAAGATGAAAATCACCTTATAAAATCACGTTGTCACAAGTACTGTAGCTTATGTACATTAAATAATATATACTGTAGTAGTATGATATAATGATACTACTACTAATGTCATATTAGTAGTGTTATAAAATAGTATAATGTATATTATACAGTATATATTATATAATATTTATTATCATATTTGGTCATTATTTCAATTATGGAATGTCATTGTAGAAGGACTAAAATTGAGATTTTTATGACTCGTAAATGACATTAAGAGAGCATGTGAGATAATATTTTTCATTGTATGAGGTTATAAAAGAGAATGGTTTCACACGATTTGGACATTACATTATATCTGATGTAATGTATTCTGCCGTTGTCATCGTATTCTCATATATTCTCACCATAGTCTGCCAACCAGACAATTTTAGCTTTCATTTAGATAATAATTTGAAATTGGCTGCAGCTTAAATTTTTAGTTTAAATCGCTAAATGTCTAGTCAGGGTATAGTAACTTTCATCATAAAAACTTACAAAAATTAGCTTGCTGTGAATATGATCACTTTATCACCTTTATTTAGCTACATCATGCTCTGATGCATTTATTTGACACTAAGATCTTAAATTGTTTTCTATATAGGTGGCATATGTGTTGCAATAAAACACTGGGGATTTCACAGAATATTTATTCTAGGATTAAATATTGTATTGGCTGAAAGAGGGTTTAGTGAAATCTTCAGTGCCGTATTTTTACTTTGACATACACCTGTATTATATATAGGAGTTAAAAAAACAGCATTATTTTTCCATGTCCTAAAAGTTCATGCACACTACCACAGCTAAAAATGTTATTACATTTCTCTTTCATATTTGTGACTCATGACATTACATTGAACGTATTGTGTAAACATACATGAGAAGAGAAACATCATCTCAGCAGGGCCGCAGTTTGAGGGTAGTGGCTGCATTAAGTGGTGACTTTGCTCAAGAATTGTCTCGCTGTACCTCGCTGTAGGTATATATTTTACTTTATTTGGCCTTAAAAAGATGTATCAAAGACCAACTGGAGTACAACCGAAAGAGAAGCAAAAATATGTACACAATTTTTGGTCCTCCCTAGAAATGAATGATGAATTTTTCCACCATGTGAAACTAGTCTTTATGCATAGCTCAGCTCTATTCTCTGAAAGACATACAGTGCAGTAATTATTAACATATTTCTTAAAAAGTGTTAGAAATTTTGAGCATATGAAAGATCTACCATACTGAATATTTTTCACAACTAAACCTATTTCAGCATTAACATAATGCCCAGAACAATTCCATTTATTTTAAAGAGTGCAGACACTAGATGGGAGTATAATTCAAGCATGTGTTTGAAAAATCTAAGTCTGTCAACAGCAGCACTAACCTGTCAGACTGAAAAGTCAGTTTTTGAGAGCTCTGTAGGTGAACTATGGTTTTTCCAGTGAAAGAGCTATCAAATTTGACAGAAAATTATTTGCTATCTCAATTTTTTTTTCTGAAGTCGGTAAATGGACTGAGAACATAATTTACGTGTACTGTACTGTATTTGAGCTGCAAATAATTCTGGTTGAGAACTGGAATTTCCCAGATATGGAAGACTGCACCTGGTCAGCTTTTTTTATTAGAATTTACACCTTTCTGAAATTTTTGTAATTTCATATAACAGATTCTTTATCCTGTAATACAGATTTTAAATTGAACAGTGATGACGTGGACAATGGATTAGAAATCTGAAAGACACGTTATCAATGGACTAACTTCACCAGCACAATCCAAATGCCTTCTTCTTCATTAGAAATGTAAAATGTACAATCAATATTAAAAGAGCTAATAATTACACAGTGTGTGCTGATCCTTACATGTTGGAGTTTGCATAGAGTTTATCTGAGTAGGTGCAGAACAGGGTTTTTCCAGTGGGAAAGTGGATTGTCTTTCTTAGGGCAATGAGTGGCAGTTTTAAACATACATAAAAATAAACTGAATTGAAAATAAGAATGAGTAATTCTTTAATTACAAAGTGGCAGTCATTGTTTCTGACTTTAGTATGATCCGTGGTAGTGCTTTATATTGAAAGAAGCCTTATGTGCTTATAATGGACTCAAGAGCTCCATTCAGCCAACGTGACGCAATAAGCTGACATTAGGCGCCAATACATTCGTCAGAAAAATCTAGAAGATCAGTGAAGTGGAGAAATATGTTTTCCTTTGTGAAAACCAACAAGCTGACCATAAATAAATCAGGTAGTGTATGAAACAAAATGAACACCAGACCTCGTGAAGGATACGACGAGATGTGGAGTTGTAATGGAGTGGTGCATGTTCTCGTGCGCTCTAACAGAGTGTTCCCTTGAGTTTCACATCATGTGCCTCGGTTTCCTCCCACAGTCCAAAAACATGCCGGTTGGTTAACTGACTTCGAATTGACCCTCCTGGTGCCCCTTGCTTACCCCCAGTTAGGCTCTGGCTTCCCACAACCCTGTACTCGACAGGGTTTAGAAAATGGACGCACAAATACTGTAAAATTATTTCGTCTCTGTGCTACAATCCCCACCCCCTTTAGTACAACCTTTCAAGCTCCAGTGTGGGTGACGGATCAACATCACAGTAAAACAACAGTGTTTTCAAAAAGCTGACAGATGACTGGACCTGGCATACTGTACCAAGACAGAACGAGAGAAATACAGCCGCCTTGGTGTGGAGTGCCAAGACTCTCTTTATAACAGCAACAGCACTAATAAACCTAAAATTACATTGTTTCTCTGTATTTCATACAGGCAAGAATTATGAGACAGCTACTAATAACAAATTAATAATGACCCAACTAGTCAATTAATAACCCTATAATGAATAATCCTGTAAGTCAAAGTGTGAGCTTCTAAAGTATAAAACAGGCACAGAAATACTGTTCACTGCTCTTGAACATTATTTTGTGAAGGCATACACAAACTTGTATTTTTAAAATGTCAGTGACTCCCACTGCTACCTTAAATTGCAGTATACAGTATGTACCCATTTCGTTTCGTGAAGGTGGGTGTCAAACAATTGTTTGAATGATTGCCAAGACAGCTTCTATCAGCTCAGCCGAAGTGTTAATGATTGCAGGTGGACAGATTAAGCTATTTAGGGAATGGGCAGGAACAAAGGCAAATTAGGGGTTGTGTCACTGATTTAAAATTGCCCTCTGCCTTTTCTTAGATGCATGCAAAGTTTCTAAATAAAGCTTCACGCTGCAGTCGCTCCAGTGTGGAGCTTTGTGTCGTTATGCAGATGAATAAACTGTATTCTAACAGCAATAAAACCCATTAAAGGTTTTAACAGCTAGTCTGTGGATCTTCTCATCTAAGCTGGTTTCAAGAATGGAAGGAGGCAGAGATGAACTTATGTTTGACTCAGTTGCTAACACTTATTGAAACATGTGGAAGGTCAAACACTGATTATGAACTATCTCTGTGAAGTATTACAAGATAGTTGTCTGTCACTGTAATATTACACCAGGATGAATGATCTCAGATTCGGTTTGTCACATTTTAAAAACACCAAGCCTTATGTGGATTTTACCTTATTTTGCAAAATGAAAGTTTTCCAAATTAATATTACATGATTTAAAAGTATAATTAATGCTAGTACTGTGTTTATTTATATTAAATATTTATAATGCTTTTTTCAATTAATTTAAATAGAAACATTTTTTCTATTTGAGTTTGTAGAGATTTTATTTATACATTTGGACATAGAAAGTGATGCCTTTTTATGTGCCTCGATAGAGAAAGTCCTATTATAGAAAAGTCTGACTAAAATTAAAGTAAATGATAAAAATGCAAAGCAACATTGATTTAAAGTAAGAAATACAATAGGTTATCTGTTTTTTAAATGATTAAACCTTATATTTTTTTAATTGTCATGACAACCCCCTATACAATGTAAATCCTACTGTTCTTCACAGGTCTTGGTATTTTTGTTTGCTTTCATGCAGTACTTAGTATAATTTCTTTACATGCTTCAGTTCACAGTTTACCTGCATCTTCACCTTTCTGACCATGATTTTTACCCCAGGTTTGTAAGTCCGTCCCAGCTGGAATACTGCACATGGGGGAAAAAATACCAAAGAACGAAATAAAAATAATTTTCTAGTTCTTCACATAATTCATATCCTTTTGCAATTGTTTCACTCCTGTAGAAATATATTAATGTGTTGGGTTAAAACATTTTTCAGATTTGTTACAGATTGTAAAAGTTGCTCATATCCCTTTTTCTTGTTTAAAACGAAATGCTTGTTCAGTACTTCTAATTTAAATTCAGGACTTCAGACATATAATAATATTACACCTTTTTCACAAAGGTCAAATATAAATAAAACATTAAAGTTATATACATACAGTATAGTACTACCATTTTCACACAGGCAGAATAAATAAACACTTCTATAGCAGGAAACCGTGAGAGAAGAGGAGAGCACAGGCCTGTTGACAAAGTCTGTGATGCAGAA
The DNA here is from genome assembly GCF_055471065.1 of Atractosteus spatula. NCBI lineage: Eukaryota > Metazoa > Chordata > Actinopteri > Semionotiformes > Lepisosteidae > Atractosteus > Atractosteus spatula. Next base: position 52,691,532 of record NC_142711.1, on the reverse strand, counting down.
ACCATACGACACCTTTCCATTATACCTGGTAGGACCTTCCTGAGATGTAAGGACAAAGGGAGGAGGATCAGGAGATTCACAGAGTTGAGAGGGATCACCACAGGGGAGAGAGAGGCAGTTTTGTCACAGTAGGAGGCCTCTTTGAGTGACAGAAGTCTCTGTGGAGTGGCCTGGCTTGAATCTGGGCTGATTGGGATCAAGGAGATCTTTCTGAGAGAGAAACATGGACAGCTGCTTAAATGTAGCTTGTTCAACTGTTTTAGACAGGAAGAAGAGACACACATTTTAAAACATTTTACATGTTCCACCTAATGAAAGCTGAGCAGGTTTTATTGTACTTGTATTTATATATCCCTAGATTTTATCTCAAATGTTATGTTTGTACTTTAACATTTTGTTATGTTAGATTTTTATGTAATCGTTGTTTTCATGTATGTGGCATGCTACAGTACATAACAAATATTCTGCAGAATTCTGAATAGGAAGATATTACATCTAAGAGAGCATATTTTGTTTGATCTACTTTTCAGAACGCACCAGTGTCTTCCTCTACAGAACGGATTTATTAAACATTAAAGAAAAGGGAGAGGAAACACATGAACCGAAAGGGAAAGTTTCAACACCCTTGGCATGTTGAAATATTTTCTATGAAATATATCTCCTAACACAACTTTTTTAAAAATGTAAAGAAAAATAGTTGAGTTATGTTTGGTACTAGTGAAATAAATTTCATAGACTGGAAAATACAGTACCACCCCACAGCTGCCTGAGAAGCTGATTCATTGTGGAAGGGTTATATGCACAATTAAAACATGGAGCTCAGTTCTTTTTTTTTTTTGCTTTGGGGAATGTGTGAATCAGGGCAGCTATGCTGAAGAATTATATAAATTGTGAAAAGCTGCTGATTAACGGAGACCAGAAAAGGGGAGAGAAGACACTGAAACTCAATTAATTATTTTGCAAATCGAGAGCAAAATAGAAAAGAGAGGTGAAGACCACATTCACATATTGCTTTAAACCTGATCATACCCAGAATCTTTGATGAAATATGTTAAATTCATAAGAATCAAAATTATCATAGTAATACTAACATTTTTTTTTTCATACTGACAGTATTAGCCCACTGAAGGTAAGGAGGTGTGAGCCTGGTCAGTACCTGGATGGGAGACCGCCTGGGAAAAACTAAGGTTGCTGCTGGAAGAGGTGTTAGTGGGGCCAGTAGGGGGCGCTCACCCTGCAGTTAGTGTGGATCCTAATGCCGCAGTATAGTGACGGGGACACTATACTGTCAAAAATGGGATGGAAAACCGAGGTCTTGACTCTCTGTGGTCATTAAAAATCCAATGGTGTTAATCGAAAAGAGTAGGGTGTTATCCCAGTGTCCTGGCCAAATTTCCCGTTGGCCTTTATCAATCATGGCTCCTTAATAATCCCCATCTATGAATTGGCTTCATCACACTGTTCTCCTTCCCACTGATAGCTGGTGTGTGGGGAGTGTACTGGTGCATTATGGCTGGCTATACACTGGTGGTGGTGAAGGGGAGTCTCCATTACCTGTAAAGCGCTTTGAGTGGAGTGTCCAGAAAAGCACTATATACTGTACTGTAAGCAAAGAAAAACACTATGTAAGCAATTATTATTATAAGTAGTGGTAGTAGTAGTATTCACAATAGAGAAAGTGCAGGTTGTATAAATGTGCTTCAAAAGCAGCAGAAAGAACTTATTTTCTATATACATTTGGGAGAATTTCTAAACTGATTCAATTCAGATTGATCAATTCAGTTTTAGAAGTATTTTAAAACCCATAACATGGTCTGTTAGTTGCTGATCTGATAATGGTAACAAGAATGTCATATATAAGCACATGTTTTATATGACTAGTTGGCTTTGCTTCTAAACAAATCTCAGCCTTCATGAAATTTCAATGGAAGTGCACAAGGATGAATATGACACATGAGAGCCTGGATTTGATCAGAGTTACAAGCATTATTTAACCATTATTACCCACAGTCTCTGGAGCAGCTGCTCCTGCATATGTCACAACCTAATCTCTGTGTACTGGCTTGGAATTCCTTTAGGAATAATAGTAGATTCTGTAAGTGTAACCATGATAGCATTAAAAGTCATTTCAATATTTGTTGTGAACAATGCTTGGACAGTATGAGGAATCTTGCATATAGATTTTGCACTGCCTGATTTGTAAGTTATAATAATAATAATAACATCACTTAATTAACCCTTTACAATTTCTTGCATTAGGAATTTGTCTTTTCACATACACCAGCTTGCTCTCCATGTGACACACAGATAGAGAGCATGAGGTCAGAGCACAGGGTCAGCAATTGTACAGCACCCCTGGAGCAGTCAGGGTTAAGGGCCTTGCTTAGGGGCCCAATGGAGTAGGATTCCTCTGCCAGCTGTGGGATTTGAACCAACAACCTTCTAGCCACAGGCACAGATCCTTAGCCACAGAGCCACCACTCCATCCCCAAGTTATAGGCATCTACAGTATATTTCACAAAGAAAATCCACATATTTACTCATAACATAGTATGTTGAATTAATACTGACCTGTGCTTAGATACCTGGCCTATCAAGCATCTTGAATTTTCCTCCTGCCATTATTGAAGGGACTGCAGAATGCCAGCACCTGTGTCCATGATGTGATTTGTGGTCTGTCAACCTCCATGACTTAGTGATGAATTTGAACCAATGTTGTGCTCTTCGAATGCAGAAAACGAATTTTGACCATATCTGTAAAAGGCCAGCAAACTTTAAACTCATACTTAGTATTACCACAGACTGATGGCAAGTTCATGTGGGCTCAGACCTGCTGAGGTAACCTGTTGTTGGTTGTTAGAAGTCTTCTAACCTTCTTTGTTGAAAAGCCCTTCTCTTCAATTAGATTTTCCTGAAGTGATACATGTATATAGCTGTTCATTTGCGATCAGAAATATAAATTATGTAAATTGTGCAGCATAACAATAATATTATAAACAATATTATTTTTATAAGCTGAATTCTGTGTTTTCACGACAAGTTCTTTAACCAAGGCACTATAACATTGTGTTATAATTCATTTTCCCATTGTTGAAAATATAGATAAATAGACAGTGCTGTAGATACCTATAGGTGTTTATTTACCTTTTCCTGTAAAACTGTGTGAAAATTTAGTTTAACACAATTGTAAATGGACATTGCTTTTGAAAACAACTGTAAATGGACTTTACTTTATTCCAATGTGTTTGTTTACCCATTTTTATCAATACATTTGGAAAAATACATTGTTTATCAAAGGACAGATATTTATTATTAAGTTAGTATTATTTCCCACTAAGGGTACTGATCCCTCAACAGAATATTTAATGAAATAGAAATTGTTGCAATTTTGCCTTGGACAGGTTCTTAACATGGGAAATGTTTTTTTTTAATGGAATTATGAATAAAGTAAAACTAAAAACAGGACATAAGAAGCTCATGTTTCTTAATGCTTATTTGTCTCACCCTTTTAACATCAGTTGCTGGAGTGAGAGCCTGCTTTGCTTTAATTAGATGCCCATAATGTACAAAGACACATTCAGTACCTTTCTACTTGTACCGGTGTATTTCATGTGATATTTTATTCTAATCTTATAAGCAACTTGGGAGGCATGCATGAAAAGGTCCTTTACAGCATCGATATCGCTAACATAAGTGAAAATTAGTTTTATTCAAGGTTACTTTTTTTTGGAAGGGGGGTTAATAATGTTTGTTCATTGAGGTGTTGCACAGTTGAAGAGACTTGATTAAATCAATTTCTCATAGATTGCTGAATTTATATTAGATAATCATCGTTGGAGTTGTGATTAATTTAAGACAGAAGTATTGCGTGGCGCTTGTGCTTTTTTATTTCTTTTGTTGCAGACAGTGTTCATGCAGTCCTGTTTGTTGTCTGATCTGAGATAAATACTGATTTTCCTCTTTTTAAATGTAGCGTGTGTTTTGTTTCCTTCTGTACCCAGATTAGGACCCTGTGATTTTTCTCCTACTCTTAGTTGTACCCGTTTCTCTTTGTTCCGAAAGAGAAACAGGTACTGCAAGAGACTGCAAGAGACTGTGCCATGTTCCCTTGCCTATTAGACACTGGACGGCAACTAGCAGAACTTTTTCTTATGTTTACTTATGATTATAACATATTCTGCACGTAACACTAAATACAAGTTACTTGATAAAATGTAGGTAGGTCAGCTCACAATAATTTCAAACCTTCTGCCGAATATTTATTTCTACTTTATTCATGCCTGATGTAGCATCTCTGGAGGGAGACATAGTAGTGTAATGGATAATACAGCTCCTAGACGTTTCCCACAGCACAATAAGGCAGGGTCTCCGAGCCTCCAAATTCAGTGCCCTTTAAGCACAGGTAAGCACATACAGTAGTCACATCAAGTCAGAGCCAAATACAAGATATTTGTATTTTTCTCCCATTACATTACGTAGGCGCACCACTGATTCTCTTCAGAAAATTTCTCCCTGCCTGACTGAACACAGCGTAGGCACCACAAAGTGGAGAATTGGAGATGTTTTCGGGCACAGTGTTGTTTATGTGTCATTTCCTGTAGTGCTTTTGTTTTGAGCTCTTCTGTATGGAGAAAGTAGAAAAATGTAAATTAAATCAAGCGCCTATTTTCAGTATCCAATTTTATCCTGGTGTTTATCCTTCTGATCACAAGATGAGTGAGAACGAGTCTTGCTCAGCAGGCTCATGACACCACTCCATATGGGCCACAACTGAGAGATGTTGGTCAACCTGGACTGCATGTATTTGGACTTTGGGAAGAAACCAGGGAATCCAGATGACAAGGTGTCAGGTCCCCCAAAGCCTAAAAACAACCAAGCCTGAAGCTGGACTACACCTGTTGTAATAAGTTTCCTATTACAACCTGCTGGCCTTTCAGTCTGCCGTTTAGCCTGAAACCTAAACCAACCAGCCAGTCCTGTTTGGCCAGGGAACCAATATCTGTGCACCTGACACAGCAGCAGCTGGTTTGCTATTTCGGTCTCTTAACTTTGTCTCATTTCGGTCTCACCACAAGACCGAACCTTTTAACCATCCAGGCTTTGTTCCTCCACAATCTATTCCCGTGAAAAGAGAAGACAACCTTTCCTGTGTGATGAACCTTTTTAAAGAGGAATCTGAGTATCAGCAGAATTTCATTCCTCTAACCATCTCCTGCTAACGTGTGCCCTTTGTTCTCTAGAAGATCGGTTCTTAACCTTTACTGCAGCCAGCACCCCTTGTGTTCTCAAAATTCGTTCTTGTACCCCTTATCAAAAATCAATTAATAAGATTTATTCCTTAAACCTTAGATATAACCACAGAATGAAAGAGATAAAATGATGTATTTTAATATTGCAGTAAAATTAAGAATACATGAACAACTACACCCTTTTTTTAAGTTTACCTTGAAACACAAAGGTTGGATTAAACAAAGTAGTTGTATTGTACCTTCGGGCCTAATTGGTTTTTAAATTTGTATATAAACTGATTTACTTATTAAAATATCTGGTGTGTCTTGCACCCCCAGAAAGGCCCTCTCACGCCTCCAGGAGTGGTGAAGCAGCTCCAGGGTGCCAAGATCGTCCATCCTAGAATCTACTGATCTAGATTGTCCCTGAGACAAGTACTGACACTCCCTGATCCAGCTGTGCCATTACATGGGGGAAAACCTACGCAAATACACGAAGAAAGTGGAAGCTGTCCATTAATGAAACACAATGGCCAGATAATCATTAACAGGATTTTCTCATTAGAAATATGCTTTAAGAATGTGATTTTCATGTTCATTGCTCTACATGTTCCATCTTGCATATAATCATTAAAGATTAATTTCTGGACTCCTACCAGAAGTTGTGCATTACTGTTGCTATACAGTACACTGTCTGTGGTACTGATGAGAATCTACTGTATATGTGATACATTTATAGAGTTAAAATTGTAGTTCATGTTACTTCGGTTTTTCAATTTTTACAGTTAAATCCACTGTTCAGTGCTTTTTGTATACAACAATGGTGAGAGCTGATGAGTTTGGTTTCTAAGATTCCCAGAAACTTTAGATTAGCTTGAAATAAAGAAATGGAACAGAATTGAATTGCAGAGATATTACCATGTGCAAACTTTAAATAACAGCCACTTTTTACAGCCAAAATATCCACTTAGTTTTAAAATACAAGTGTTTATGCCAAGCTACTGTATAACCTAATATGGCAGTGATGAGTCATTCTGTTCATTTAGTTAAATATGGCAGGAATGATTCATCCTGCTGTGACTTTAAAAAAAAATTCAGGGCTCACATGGCAAGCCCTCATGTTTTTTTATCCTAAACCAAATTAGCTAGGTGTCACCCTTGCGACATAGAAGGAGGAACTGTATTTTAACAGGGATGCTACCCACACAGTAGCTCATTTGAATGGTTTTTAAATGAAATGTTATTAAATGAATCCTGAATCCTAATTTTCAAAGCACCAATGTTGAAAAATCATCCCTTTTTATTCATCTGAGTGAACCACAGTCATGGATATATACAGCATATACAGATGCAGCCATTCAAAGTGCGCGTCACAGACACGTACCGCAGGTGACGTCGCTCAGTATGACGCAAGATGACGCGTGGCACCGCAGTAAGTGATTGGTTGACCGACAGGGGCACTCGTGGTCCGTTGGTCTGTCGTAGAAAGACTTACAGTAAAAACGTCTTTGCTGTGCCCGTTGTAGATATTGAATTTTACCACTGAAGGGAAATCTTAGTAGCTGAGCATAAAAAGAATAGGAGCATACTGTAACGCGTGTGAAAGCCATAAACGATATTAATTTTGGAACATAAACATACAGTATATAGCTGGTCTTGGTACTTTAAAGAAAAAAATACACACCGGTATTCCATTTCTCCCTAAACATTGTAAGCTTCGAAGTCTTTAACTAACGTGATACCGGAGTCAACAAGCATACTTTTAGAATTTGATTAAAAGGGAATATAATATGGAATCGCGTATCTCAAGAATTTAATAACGGTATGATTATATCCGTGTACTGCGGCAGGGCTGTGTAGGGCTGTTTCGCCTGCGTGCTCCAGCGAGCTGACTGTAGCCGACTGGTCTAGGTGCGTGCCTGCCAACGGGCAGGCTGTGTGCTCGAATCCAGCTGGACCTTCTAGTTTTATTTATTTATTTTTTAATCGCGTAACATAAACATATTACCGTATGCAAACTGTACTGTATACAGTATGTATATGTATATTTAATGTCTTAACTGTGCCCGTTTAATTGAATTTAAAAAAATTATTTAACACGAACATTAAGCTGTTTACATCTTCCGCCTGAGAACAGTCACCCGTTGCTACCCAACGCAGAATGGTGATTGGCTGACACCATCTGACACCCCTCTGATTGGAGAAAAAAGACGTGCTGGTTTGCTATACATACTGTAACAGGAAGAGGATTTCTTTCTATTCAAAACGTGTATTTTAAAAGTTTAAGTAAAAACCTTACAGCGTACACAGATTTCTAAACTGATCAGGATCGTTATCTTTGTCTTATGCATAATAATATTCACCGCTCTGTGCAGCAAATTAATAATAAACTTTATTTTATATAGCGTTTTAAACGAATAAGTAATTAGATTGCTCATAAACCTAATCACTTGCTTTTTCTTTTTATTTAGGCTCAGATTTCAACTATAGATCGTATTATTAATAACCATAATAACAACCAACCAACAAAAACAACCATATAAACATAATACCAACCAAAAACATAGATAACAACCACAATACAAAATCAAATATATCAAACCATTTTACTCTCGCAAAGTCCTCCAATTATCATAATCCCGCCCCTTATGCAAAACCAAACCTTCCTCCCATCCCAGTTTATCCTGTTTATCATAAACAAAATCCACCTCAATTTTCAACATAAAGCATTACACAAAATCAATACCTCAACACTCCATACTCAACAACGATAATTCACAAACAGCCAGAACATGTAACTACACATTCCCAAACAGACCTAATTTCCATAGCCCCGCCCCTTATGCAAAACCAACATCCCTCCCCTGTTCTCTCTCTCCCCTGGCGGTTGTAATTGTTTTTATTTTCAAATAAATTTTAGCAAAGTCATGCATTTTAAAAATCTTAAGATTTTTATATTTATGTCTTTCTTTAGTGGTTTCATTAGTGACAAAGGCTAAACTTTCTTGGAAAAATGTCTTTTATGTAAACCATGTTTGCTATTTATTCATTCAGGGCTAAAATATGTTCATTGTATTCTAATGAAAGAAGGGTTCCTTTCGCCGTAGTCGGGAGCCTAGCCTTTAACTAGTAAGTACTGTACTTACTGGGTTTTTGAGGGGGGGGGGGGGGGGGGAGTGTCTTTCGCTGGAAATCTCGCCTCCTACTTTGAAAATACCCGTGAGACGGTTCAATTCGTCACAGCCAGCACTCCTGCAGAGAGGGGGGTTGTACTTGGAGTGTATACAGTACACGCGTTATGCTCTTCGTTAATGTCTAAGCCGGAACATATCATTATATCTCATTTTGTATTTCTTAAAAAAAATCGTTTTCCCAGCCTAACAGTATTGTTTTTAACCTGTAAATTTGCTGGACAGAGAGGTGAACATTATTACACAGAAGACAAAGATAGCGATTTACGTTGCATTGTGTATCGTGCTGCTTTAATACAGTTTTAAATAATTGGAAGTCTAAACAGTATCAGCTTTATTTATGGGTTTTAAATAAAGGTGATTTAAACGCGATTTAAATCAATATAAATGTTTATATTGTAACGCATAGGTGACTATTCATTGTTATTAAAATGACTTAAATTCGATCATGTTGTGATATTTAGAAATATACATTTGTTTGGTGCGAGTGAAGTTTTATTTAATCTCTGAGCCATACTGATTCTTCTGGAAGCGAGTTTCCGCCAGGGAGTAAAAAAAAAACACACTATGGTATTCTCTCCAATGCAGTGCAGTTAAAAACATACCTCTGATGCTGCTCCTAAATGAATATCGTTTATGACCATCAGAGGCTTTATGCTCCTTTTCTTTTTTCCAGTGGATTGAACAGGGAGAGGCATTTCATGATGTACTTTTCACTGATGAAACAACAGTGGCTCTGGAACAGTTTTCAACCATGTTGTTTTATAAAAAGGGGAGATATGTACACGTTACTGAAGCTAAAAGTTTAGCCTTTGTCACTAATGTAAACACTAAATAAAGACGTATAGAAATCCCTACGTTACAGACTGTATATGGCTGGTATTGGTAGTTTAAAGAAAAAATACACACCATTATTCCACTTTCTCCCTAAACATTTTAAGCATCAGAGTCTTACATGTGGTTATTTATTGCATAATTAAATTTTGAAAGCCACTGAGACATCAGGTACTACTGTTGTATTTATGAAAAAGAAACAAAACAAAAAACATACTAACAACTGTGCCATCCTACTCCTTAGTTAATACATTTTATTATTCATAAACAGTTAACATTGTTAGCAAAATATTTTGAATTATATTTATCCCTATTTTTTCTTTAGTTTTGTATTTAACTTATTATATGATAGTCAGACTTAATGTATATTTGAACAATGAAATGAAAATATATTTTTACAAGATTTTACATTAAGCACTTAAAATTAATATGGTTAATAAAAGTAAACTGTAACATGCTGTAACAAGATCGGTTAAACTGCGAAGAAAATGCTTTCAGAGAAAATGTTTCAGGTGTGAAGAACATAGATCTCTAATGCAATTTCAACCAAACCTGTTCCCACACACCCTGCCCCCACTACCATTAGAATATACACAAACATTCGCGTTTCATTCTGAGCAGAAGACCCTCACACCTGAAGAGTGCTGGCTGTGACGAATTAAACCGGTCTAACTGGCTTCAATCACAGACCATGTGACATGGGACTCAGTAAACTAACAGCGCCACTGGATTTGATAATACCTAACCAAAATCCGCAATATGGAAACAGAACCTGTGTGATTGTTGATAGATGATGTACTCGTAACATTTTTTCAAGACGAACTACAACATTTAAAAAATGACTTGTATGTACTTGATCTCTAATCAATCCACGGGTCCCAGCACAAAACGAAAGTAAAATGCATACCGTTTCGCGCTTCTTATTAGTTGCTCAAAAGTAATTTGACCGTATGAAATGCATAATATAAACCTAGAAACATATACGTGAGCAGTACTTAAGCACTGTAGTATCGGTGTTAAGACATACCTCTCAAATACTGTAAATCAAGTTAAAAATATCTCAAGACCGATTCTGGTCGTAATGAAACCATGTTTCGTGTATGTTTTCTTTTTCATCTTGAAATAACTCATTTCTAAATACCTTTTTCACTGTTAACATCTTGCAGCAACTTTGCGAGCAAAATATACACTCTGACAGTTCATCCTGCTACCAACATTAAATAAAACAAATCTTAAGATTTCTATATTTATGTCTTTATTTAGTGGTTTCATTAGTGACAAAGGCTAAACTTTCTTGGAAAAATGTATTTTATGTGTTGCAGAAAAAACTGACTTGCTTTAACAAAATATGTTTACAAATCCTTTCACCTGGCATTTTCGTAGTTAGAAATTATGGAACGCTCTGTTAAAAGCAAGGGAGTTTTTATGTCCGTTGCAGTTCTTTTGCAACATGAATATAATTATATCGTTATTAATTTCTTGAGATACGCGATTCCATATTATATTCCCTTTTAATCAAATTCTAAAAGTATGCTTGTTGACTCCGGTATCACGTTAGTTAAAGACTTCGAAGCTTACAATGTTTAGGGAGAAATGGAATACTGGTGTGTATGTTTTCTTTAAAGTACCGAGACCAGCCATATACTGTATGTTTATGTTAAGATTTCCCTTCAGTGGTAAAATTAGATATGAATATTCAATACTTAAACGGGCACAGTTAAGACATTAAATATACATATACATACTGTATACAGTACAGTTTGCATACGGTAATATGTTACGCGATTAAAAAATAAATAAAACTGGAAGGTCCAGCACCTTCCACCTGGATTCGAGCACACAACCTGCCCGTTGGCAGGCACGCACCTAGACCAGTCGGCTACAGTCAGCTCGCATGAGCAGGCAGGCGAAACAGCCCTACACAGCCCTGCCGCAGTACACGGATATAATCATACCGTTATTAAATTCTTGAGACACGCGATTCCATATTATATTCCCTTTTAATACTTTTACTAATACTTTAATACTTTAATACTTTTAATTCTAAAAGTATGCTTGTTGACTCCGGTATAACGTGAGAAATGGAATACCGGTGTGTATTTTTCCTTGTGATATTTTAAGCTCTAGTTGAATGATAGGTGTCGCATTTTAAATCATTTTCGTAGTTAGAAATTATGAAACGCCCTGTTAAAAGCAAGGAAGTTTTTATGCCCGTTGAAGTAAAACAAAATGCCTGACAAAGTATGGCTTGGACAGATTCCAAGTGCTTGTACAAATGTGCTAAAGAAATTATACTTTGAGTATACAGCTTGTCCAAAGTCATCCATTATTAATACTATTAGTAATATCTTCGGTAAAGGCTTTGATGCATAAATATTTCTGATAAAGGTAGGTTGTGTACTTTTGTCCAACTGAGCAATCTTGCTTTCATAAAATATACCAACATTTTAATGACTGAAGATTAACATGCTGTAATACACTGTTCAAAATTAAAGGCTCAAATGCTGTACATGAGAGGTTAAGCTCCCCCTGGCGGTTTTACAAGGTGACGCCGGATAGTTTCCGGCAGAGCGTCAAATGATGCGCGATTAACCACGTGACACTGCGTGATACCGCGACACGCCCACCGGGGTATGCCGCAAAATAACGCACCCATTTTGAATGGCTGCATCTGTATTTGAACGAATTATGAAAGTTCTCCTTAGCTTTAAATCCACACCCACTTGCTTTTAGTCCGAACTATAAACAGCCCTTTTTAATATTATCAGCTTTATTGTTAATTTAGATTTGTCACAATTTACAGTTACTTTGGAGAGAATGCATTTCAAATTGTGAAATAATGATTCCCATTATGTCCTTTTAGGACCTCAGTTAATTTATTTATGTTTTTACTGAGATTTAGTCTCGTGGTGTCTAGGCCAAACCCAAATTGCAAACTAATCAACTATGTTTTTGAGAAATGAAAATATGTTGACTGTACTGAATTAAACTATGATGGCTCTTATTAATTATTTTATGACTTGGTATATGCTAAATTGGATTCTTCAACTGTTTATTGATCCTTCCATCCTGGAAGAAAACACACTGAAACAATTAAGTAATGCAGTTTAAGATTCCAGATAAATATTAGTTTTGGTGGTAACATCATTTCAATATTCTTAAACACGTTTCTGTGTACGCGATCAATGCCTGGTGTGTGCACCTTCAGCTTGAGCACAAGCATGCAGATTGTATGGCACTCACTAGCAGAGACATTGCATATGTACCAGAGTTGTATCTCATCATTAAAAAGCAACTATCAGATAAGTGTCATTATTTGCTGGTAACTGATGTACTTGTCTACCTAGACCATCCCGTAATCACTTGATTGGGTTACAGTAAAGCAATATAACAAGCCAGTATTTAATTACAGACAGCGAAAGACTTACAGTAAGTGAGCCTTGATCTGTTCTGATTACTGTGATCAAGCTAAAAAACGCAAGGATTATGTTAGCATTTTACATTACTGTAACAATGGATCAGCATGGGCACACAAAGTGTGATCCATTTAACAAAAACAGTGAGATCAACAGCGACAACAATAAGTCAGCTTTGGTGAGTACAGCCACAAATACTGTAGATCAAACAGGACCTGTTGTGGTTTCTCTTATACACATGTGTTGAACTACCACCTCAATATCAAAGTTCCTCACAAAACACCCCTTGTTACCAAGGGGTTTGATAGCTGACATGCACACCTGATCTACTGTTCTTGGATGCCTGCAATCTGGTTTTTGGGTCTTCCAAGACTGCTGGCTGTGTAAGATGCTGCAGTTGTTGACAAGAGAGAGACAAGATTGATGGGTTGCTGTGATAATCAAAAAAGAATAGATCTGAGTTGATCCCCCGTGCTATCTGTGAGTTAATATTGCTGAAAGTATCTGGTAATGGTGCATAAATTGACCTCGAATGACTTCACCTGGTGACATTCCTTCCAGCAAAGTTCTCAGAGTGCATTCCTACTTTCTCTCTGGCATCATTGCAGTGTGATTGAAAGTAGCAAATCCGTGTGCCACACACACACATTGTCACCATGAGTGTGATCAAGTAGGTTTTAACCCAGCATACTCAGGGGTTAATGAGAACTGCATGAAAACTAATTACAGGAAAGACACACAAGTTGCTCAGGTTATGTGTGATTTTGCTGTGCACAGTTAAAGAAATGTTGCATTTCTGTCACATTTCCAGAATATCATCTGAATCTTGAATCCATTCTATTAATGAGATTGTCTGAGAAATGTCATTAAAAACTACTTGGACAGAGTTTAATATAGTGCTTTACAGATAAACCATGAACCATAACAGACAAACGATCAGAGTACAATAACAAAGTAAATTGCCATGACAAATTGTGATGTCTGTGTAATGATAAACTATATTTTTTCTTCTGTATAGGACATATTTTGTTCTAAGCATGTGTACAAAGAATAATATCTTAACAGTAGTGCCTTTTGAAAAATACTTGATTGAAGAGGCCTTGGTGGGTTTTTAATTTGCTCAAAATCCCTTGAAGCAGTTTCCTAAAGGTCAGCAGCCCGTCAACGGTCTCAACTTTAATTTGATGCAGTATGTAAAACCTTTTCGCTTAAAAAAATTGCAAAATTCTTGAAAAATGTTAACATTCCCTATTAGAACACTTGTTGCCTCATCTGCTTTAATAGCATTGATAGATATCTCTCCTTTGTTCATATTTCTCTCTGCTTTCATGATTCCTTGTGTCATTCATTGTGTGTTTATTATGGGGAGTGGAGATAGGAGGACTTTTTTCTTCACAAGTGGTATTTTGAACCCACTAAGCACTTGAAACTGCTTACAGTAATTGTATACACTGGCATGACAATAGGCATGCCCCTTCTGTCTGTAGTGTAAGACTCAATGCACAACAAGCTTTTAAAGATAATACTGTATGTACAACTTCTATTGTACAGTAAAGCGCAATGTATTTGAATCTCAGGGGAAAAAAAAGAAAGGTATTATTAAAGCTTATGTTAAAATGATAAGTTTGGCTGATTGCCTAATGTGAAACCAAAAGATAAAACACTTTTGTATTCTTAAAATACATGTTCTGCCCGAATTAGATTCTTGCCATGTTAATTAGCATTAGTACACAAATAGTATTTAGTACTTAGGCTAATCCCTGAGTCTATTTACTTTCCTGATGATGACTAACACTGCAGTCTCATGCATTTTACCTTTTGTGGTCATATTTTAATTTACCGTGTTTGTGGCATGTTTAAACCTTTGAGAAAATGAGACAACCAGCCACTATGGGAGCAACCTGAAGTTCACACAAATTTGTGCACAATATTTTGTAATTGTGTACATGACTAAATAAACAATTCCCCAAATTGTCAACTACTACATCACAATAAATCAGTCATGATTTGACTGTTCAGCAACCCTCAACTATCCTCATTTCACCAATTCAACCCAAAAGTTTCAATAACAGAATATTTGTGAAAAATGGAATTTTAACATTGTGGATCCATTCTCTTTTGGTGTGAAAGGTGGCCTAGTTATTTCTCATTAAAAATTTTATTCAGTGAAGTATTTCTTGCAATCAGTCCAGAGGAAGACTGTGGGACCTGTTTTATGAACCATAACAGTAGTCTTTTGGCTCATTTTGCAGGTTTTGAATATACTGACACCATACAGTGATATGGAAAATTATACAAATCTCAGATTTACCAGTACTTCTCAATTCATAAATGTGGCATAAACTACAATACATATCAATAAAATTATTCTAGTGTTCCATACTGAACTACATGTCAGAATATCAGGAGCTGAATAGTTTGCAGTGTTCTGTAAGTTTAAGTGAGCTGAGTGAATTAAATTTTAGAACTAATGAACCTTGGTGAGGTGTGAAAAAATGAAATCATGTACTATTTTGAGTGTACTTTGTTGTATTTGAAGTTTTAAAGACATTATAAGCACTTAGCTTTTGTAGCAGTGGAAACTGCAAGGTTCTCTTGGTGCCAAACAGTTCGCATTTGACTATTAGTATTTTTATGCTTTTTTATCAATGGTAAAAATGTAGTTTATGGAAATGCTGTTCCTGTTGACACAGCTGCTTTCTATCAGTCTGGTGCTGTGATGACTGTTTTGCCTCCTGATTATTTTGTGATAAGCAAAGACCATAATCATCATAGTTTTGTTAATGTTTATATGTTGTGTCAAAGCTGTTCTTTTCAGTATAGTGGTATTTCCTTGTTAAGAAGATTAAAAAGCACTGGAAGATACAGCTTACATTTATATTGGAATTTCTAAAGCACAATCATGTTGACTTTAAGAGTTTTGAGTGATTATCTATTACAGCATGTACTGTACAATACAAAAACAAACAAATATGATGTTACCATGAAAAGTGAGCAGCCCAGAATACATTATACTTATGAATGTTGAAAGACAACAGGCATATTGGATACATTTCTTGATAAATCACGTCTCTTTTCCAAAGCAAGTATATTAAGAAGGAACAGAAATCAACAATTTATGGTGTTATGTGAGAATTAAAATTCAATTTTTCAAAATAAGTTTAAATAATTCACATTTAATGTTGGCCAAAAATGGACTCATTATTCAAAAGCAAACCATGTTTTGTCATGTATTATGTATTTAGTGTACTGTAGATTATTTATGGACCAGCCTACATGAGTCATTAAAAATATCCACGATATGAACACATTTCCATCCATGCTTTGGTGAAATCAATTAATTTTAATATTTTAACTAGGACTTGAGGCCCAAGATTAAAAGTTCACTATATAAGTAAATATAAAGTCCATAACTTCATCAGACTGGAGCTTATCGTGGGTCTTGTAGTGTTAAACTGACAGAGTGTCAGACACTGAAAATGGGTTCCAGACCCCACAAAGGTTATTATTCCTATTTAGAGTGCTGGGTAGATTGGAGCAATTAGACTAAAGTACCTCCTGGATACTTTAGTAGTCAAGAGGACTTCTCTATATAGAGAGCAGCCAAATCACTTATACAGATGCCTAAAGAACATACTGTAGGTAATGTAAGGTCTGCTACTTAACCAAAATAACAAAGCATACAGTATTATCTTTCCTGGTTTCATCATGTGGTCCTTTTTTCTGATACATTATACACTTCAGCATTATTTAAACATGATTTCAAATTTATACTCTACTCAAATTTATAACAAGCTATCCATCCATTATCAGAACCAAGCGCATTTGTTCTAAGCAATTTGGCAGTTCCAAACTGGGTGGCCACAGAATGAAAATAAAATAACTAGCAATTGCTGAAAGAAAAAGCAATAAAAAATATCTACACTCGCATATCCCTCATATCACAAGTAAAAACAATAAAAAATAAAACCTCAGTACATCCGAAGTTGTATGAGGAGCAAATTCAAAATCCGGATAATAACTAGAAATTTGTCCTGGAGTTGTAAGCCTGAAAAAAGAAAGAGATTAATGGAACAGTTTAAATAAGTGTACAGGCCTGCTTTTGTTTATTTTACAGGCTGGCACTGGCTGAAATTGACAGACCTCGAGCAGTTCCCACGGCAACAATGGCAGCCTTGAAACACCACATCAGAGTCAGGAGTGGCAACAGGCCTGTCAGTTTATGGTTATAGATACAGAGAATAGATAGTGAGGGAGGCCTGTCATGTCATACTGCTATAAATTGGTAAATCAGTCCATAACTCAGTCCATATTTTGTAAAGAATGGCTGGCCCTGTCTGCACTGCAGATCCTTATCCTAACTGGTGTCAACCGTGGCTATTGGGTGATAAGCGTGGCCTGTCACTAAGCAAATAGTAGAAGAAATAATGAAAAAATAATAAGTCAGATGAGAAGACAGGCATTATTAAGAACATCTTTTTTGTATAATTATTGATATAAAAGAAAATGAGCTTTGAGCTCCTTTCTCATCTTTATAGATGAACTCTATCCCAATGGAGTGGGATGGGTATCAAGAGGAATGTAACTGGACTATTTCAGAAGTCATCACCCACACTCAAACTCACTTTATGAAAGGCAATCATGATATATTTCTTTCTTATTTTTAAGGCTAGCATGGGTTTCTAGACTGATGAAAAAAATTAACTGACTGTGGTTATTAACGAGATGAGAAAAGAGTTGGATTTGCATAATATAGAGTTCAATCTCATTTTTTATAGTAGATTTCTAAAAAAACTGGGGACTTAAAATATGCACTAGGCAGCTGTGGGATAACTATTCTTGAAGCTCCACCATTTGCCAAAAATCTCAGCATCCCTCTAACATGCAAGTCAATCCTTCTCATACTGTATTACTGTACATCCTGTTTCCTTATTTAGTTTTTTTTTTTCCACTGAGATTTGGAATTCAAATTCTATCACTAAAATTTCAAAATTCAAGCTAAACAAATAATTAAAAAGGCTACCATCCTCTTAAATACAGGCTGTGTAATATTTACCATTCTTTTGAAAACTATGGGTATGGATATATTATATTATTTAGTACATACAGTTTAATCCTTTTTGAACCTTTAAAAATGTTGCTGCCTCTTCAAATACAAGCTTTAATGTACAGTAAATTAAAAAAAATCATAGATCTTAAACCTAGAATTAACAATTATTCATATATGGGGCTGTAAAAATATAATATTCTCTTTAAAGTTTTAACATTTAAAGTTTTAATTTATTTTTATTTAGAAACTGGGTACATGTTGCTGCAATATCCTGAAAAAAAGTCAGAAAATTCAGCCATTTGACATTTCATTTTTCAAAATAAATCATTATGCATAATTTGCATTATATACCTACTTTTCCTTTATTTCCATATTTTTCCTATATTCCACATACAGTAAGTAGGAGAATTAACTGAATGGCGAGGGGATCAAAACTGAGTTTTAATGTCACCCAGGATGAGAATTGTGATCAAAAATCATAAAAAAGGTGAATGTTTTGGGAGATGAAATATAGAAAAATATCTCCAATGTCGGCTCAACAGCAGAAAAGTAGAATTTTAAACGAAAGAGTCTGAAACTCTCATTTCATGATTAACAAGAAATATGATCGAGCCTGTCATTTTCAATAATTCCAGGAGAAACTAATTATCTAGTCCCAGAATTTAGAAAAAGAAACTTTAGACTGCCAAACATTAGTTCTAACACGTTTGCCAAACTCAAGCAGATCTGAGTTGTGAAGAGAGAGAGGTTTGTTTAAAATACTTTACCTGTATGATATATAAGAAATAATTACAAAGATCCATACATTCTAATTAATGCTGAAAGGGAATTAACTATTATTAAGGTGAAAGAAGGTTAAAAATTCCTGATCACAGGTGCAACAATTGACAGATGATACTCAAATAGATTGAGTCTACATATTTTTGTGATGAGCTCCCTCTGTGTGTGGACTTTCTCCTTCATTGGCTGATTAGGTATCTACAGCAGTGTTGTGACCTGGCACACCTCAATGAGACCATAGGACACCCACATTTCCAGCCCATACATGTTATATTTACAGTCCTGTGGTCACTGTCTTACCAAAGTGTGTACAGCATGCTAAAAAAAGCCCTGGAGAGGAATCAATGAGAGGCCCACATGCAAATGCTATGCAAATGCTTGCTCTGCTGACAAGCGTTTCCTAATGTTGTTTGGCTTTCATATGCCAGTATTGAAAATCCATCTGAAAATCCATACTGTCAGTTTTTGTGATGGGTCGAAAAAAGTGAACTGAACAATTACATTTCCAGTCAAAGTCTTACTCATACTTGCAGAAAGAAAGAAGCATTCAGCCCTCTCTGGAAGAATTGTGAGATGCTGGAATCTGGGCTTGTATGTCTTCACAGCTGTGTCTGTTGCTGATGATACTAGTGAAAAGATCTCCAGTGATCCCCTCTCACCATCTCTTGCCAGAGGCCCTGTTCTGACCTGAAACCCTGAAGTTTATCTGTGATAATTAGGATTAATTTAATTTCCCCTGTATTTTAGTATCCAGCTCATTCAGATGGCTGGAAATGTCTGCTAGATATCCAAGCTTAGCCCATGAGTAATTATCAGATCATCACTGTTTATGAGGCAACTCATGCGTTGTTGAAAACTCTGTTTGTTTCTCATGGACATTGCAGAGAATATCATACACCTCAGTGTCTCAGCACACAAAAGAGTGAACAAATGGGATAGTGGCCAAGATTTTATGCAATTCACATGAGGTTTCACAATTCACAATTAAGGTTTCTGCAATAGTATGGGGTTTCCTTGGTTATGATACAAACTCGGCCACTAAGTAACGAGCCCCTTGAGCCTTTATCTGATGAAACAGAATCTGCTTCGTGTTTTGTTCTTCCAAGTGTTTGAAGCCCAGAATGTCTTTGTGCTCAAGAGATGGTGTTTTGTCTTCTAATGGCAACTTAGAAGTAACTTTTAACTTAGTTACATCTCAGCATATGCAAGATTCTCTCTGAAAATGAGACATTCATGAAAGGGGCAATTGGCTTCTCAGGCCCATGACAAGTCAAAAGCCAGATAGCTCTCACTTTACTTACCACAGGTCTATGAATGCTTTTTGCTATTTTTCTTGGGACTCATATGCTTTATCACTGACTGAATTAGTGGGCAAATCCCTTTTTAGACAACATCCAGTATCAATCCATTTCTTAGATCAGGGGAAATAAAATACAGCTATAAATGAAATGTGGATAATTTTGCTATATCTGCTACCTTATTTTGGACTGTTTTACAATCAGCAAATAAGTGAGCAAAAGCAGCTGTGTGGTTTGTTTGCTCAGTAGTAAAAACTACTATATAATCCCAATTTGCCCTTTATCCTGCATTGAAAATGTTCATCTTTTAGAATAGAAAGACCAGTATCTCAATTTTAAAGTGTTTCGTGTTTGGTTTTCATGAAATCTATGAGTTGTAAGGATGGCTGGCTTGAATATGAAGACAAAGCAAACTGTTTGTTTAACATTGCTTTTCCTTACCTCTGTAAACAAATTCACAGCACTCTTTGACAGTTCTCGTGTGCCATGACACACCACTGATCTATGCCTTCCAGCAGTAATGAAGTGACTGTGGTTCCATTAGATCCTGGTCATCCTACCATCAATATTTTTCCCAAATACCTGCAGAAGCTCCTTCTGCCACTCTGTCGCCTAGACAATTAATCGCTTACTTCCTGCACCAGGAAGTAGATATAACATCTGATAAAGTGAACTGTACCAGCTTTGCCTGGTCAGGAAGTCAGGAAACGTAGTCAAAGGAAAAAGTATAAAGTCCACAAACCAGAAAGGCAATCCAAAACACAATCCCAAAATCAAGATCCAAACACTAAAGTCGTGGAGGCAAGCCAAGAGTCCAAAAAAAGCAGGAAACAGTCACAATTGCAACACACACACACACACACACACACACACACACACACACACACACACACACAAGCTCTATAGTGTCCCACAAGAAGTTCAACCCAATACTGAGCAAAGGTAGAAGCAGACAGGTGAGTTTAAATAGAGTGAAAGGGAGGCGTGGTCATGGGTTAACGAGGCCTGTTTAACCCACGTCTTCCCAGAGTGGGTGGAATAAGCCGAGACCGTGAAGCTGCCCTCTGGTGACTGGAAGTCGGAACTGTAACACCGAGGCCAGCAAGTGGTAAAAAACACTTTTCTCCATATTGCTGAGGAGCCCTCAGAACACTTTAGCTAAATGTGAAATCAGTGGAATGTTTTTTATTTGTCAAATGCACAAGTGCAATGAAAAGATTATTTATGTATGTATATGTACAGTATGTATACTCCAATACCAAGACATTTTCGTGCTGAACACATAGATTACTTGCAGTGTTTTACTTGAAGTTAATAGATACACGTTTCACAGTATTATTTTCAGTGTTAAAATACGTGTTATCTTTGTTAAATGTGTACTTCTTGTTCTTGGTTGTAGGTTATTATGTGTTCTTCAAAGCTGGTTAATAAAAGCTCTTGCCTGGGCCCCCAGAAAGCTTGGGCCAGCCCTACATGCTATGATGATAAAGCATTAGTGTAAGAGGTGAAACAGCAAGAAGGTCTCAAGGAGGTGAAGATAAGATTGCAGTAATCCAGGAGACAGATGTTTCTAAAAGTTTAATTTAAATTGGCACATGATAACCAGGAAGGAAAACAGACACCAAGATGACGATATCCGTAGTATGATCTTGAGGGATAATTTTGTGTAAAGCCAATAGCAGTGCAGCATTGTGTTTAGTATATGTGTTACATTTTCTGACATTATAACTACACTTATCAGACATTCAAAATCTCCCAAGAATTGAATTCCCGTACTTCACATTCAGATTAACCTCAGCCTTGCACAATGTGATTGGTTGCCTTACAATTCAATGTGCCAAACCAGCACAAGTTCTATAAACTGTATAGACAGCGATATTATCTGAGCATCTAAACCTAGTTGTATACATGAGAATGAAACATCTCACACATGAGAAGCTTTACATTGCATCCAGTCCCATGCTGTATGTTAAAACACAAAGAGGTCTGGTGAAACTGGTACTGACCGCTGTCAAGCCCGAAATATCCAGGTGTGATAAAAAATTCCTCAGATGACATCCCTTTCTGATATATGATCCAGAAGAGATTTTACTAGGGATAACAACATCCAAGAACTGCTTTCATTGTGAATGGAATATTTAGTGAGAAAAGTTCGGCTTGACCCATTTGGTTTACGGGTAGCCTCCTGGCCATAGGATCAGGAGTCTCCTTCCCTATTCACACTGAACGAACCAGAGGATAGCTGCACGGCAACTTGGCATTGTTATCTCTCTTGAATTTCAGTGAATACAGTAACTTCTATTCTGTGAACGAGGATAAGCATTAACGTTTCCTAGAGAAGAATAAGACACTCTCTGCTCTGAAACCATTGCTGAGAAGAAGCAGCATAACAAAAAAACTGAAATGGGCAAAAGAAAGGAAGGGGACAATCGAATTTGATAAAGCGTTTCTTCACAGAGGAGTTCCAGTTTGAGCTGTTTGTCAGTAATCAGCAGCAGTGGTTGAAAGGCACGCTGGAGAGGATGATTCGAATGTACCACAGATACGAGAAAGCATGGTTGTGGATCAATACAGATGTGGAGTTGTGTCTCCGCCAGTAGTGTTGGGGACAACAGAGTTGTCACTTTGTAACCTAATCTCGTCAAAACGCAGAGTCTAAACAAGCTTTGACCTGATCAGTACCAGGAGGGAAAACCTGGTTGCTGCTGTCAGTGGTAACAGTGCATCAGTAGATAGCACACTTGTTTTTTTTATTCAAAATGAATAAACTATTATTATATTATTGTGTATATTAATTTCAGCATGTATCCATTATTTAGAAACACTGAAATGTATAATCTGTTTTAAGTTTATGTGGATATCAATCTGATAAATCTTGAAATCAATATCCACCATAACAATAATTAATTACGATGAACAATGCATGCATTTCACTCACCATATACGATTTGTCAATGCTGTGCTAAAATATTCACTTTTCCATATAAAGTGAATTTTGTTTCTCATCATATTCTCTACTGCAGTAAATAATCGAGAATTGTGTTTCTTATGAAAGGTTAAATGCATGTATACTGTTGAATTTTTAAGAGTGGAATCGGAATCTATAAGAAACCATTTAAAACAATGAGCTGCTGCAGATTCTAGGATAGTGGGATAGTGGGATCTGGGCAATTTCTGCAGTTTGTTTTTTCAAGCTCATATTAACATACTTAAAGTTAATACTAGATTTTACCAGCAGGGGGCTCTGCTTCTTTGACTTTTAGAAACAGGGTTTTTGTAAACTTGGAGAGAAAGTGCATCAATGGAGGCAAACTGACCCCTCTGACAGCTCTACTGCTCTACATAAATGATAAAAGCATATCAGCTCACATATCTTACATAATGCCCTTCAGTGGGAGCATCTTAAAACCCCTGAAAATATATCTGACACGACACAAAGTGTATGGTTTACATTTGGTGAGCTCTGTGCACCAGAAAACATTATGGTAATATTAAAGCAGCTTTGAAATATATTAACTGAATTATTCTAAAAACAAAGCAACAGTAGTTTCTCGATTGAATACAACAGAAAAAGTAATACTCCTCTGGCAATTTACAGCCTTCAAGATGAATCTTAAACAACA
Organism: Atractosteus spatula; assembly: GCF_055471065.1. Lineage (NCBI taxonomy): Eukaryota > Metazoa > Chordata > Actinopteri > Semionotiformes > Lepisosteidae > Atractosteus > Atractosteus spatula. The sequence goes on along the minus strand of NC_142711.1, from coordinate 52,668,112 downwards.
ATTAAAAAATAGTCTTAACTAGCATAATATAATAATAATAAACTTTATTTTATATAGCTCCTTTAAAGGTGGCTTCTCAAAGCGCTTTACAGGATGACAACAACAATAAAGAAGAAGAATACACAAGATAAAACACAATTATAATATAAGCATTATATCTGATCTAAATTGATTTATTCAAATCATAATTCTCCCTACACTTCTTGTTACTTTGACACAATGTTTTTAAATACTGGGAGAGAAAATCAAATTTTAAAGAGGTCAAGACAGAACCTGAGGTAAACTCTCACAGAAGGAATGTATTTTCAGTGTGAGCTGCAAGACTTTTTTTTTAACTAAACATGGTGTTTAAGGAAAAGATCAGCACCGACTCAGGTATAATTCTGTCTAGCCAGTTGTGATAGGGAACACGTCATTTCTCTTTCTCCAATCGGTTTTCCAATTGGCTAAATCAGATCAGACAGTGAGTACACCAATTGGCTAGAGAGAGCTGCTGCTGTTGCTAGGATCCTGTTGCTAAGATCGCTGCGGTCTCTAAGGCTCCACAGGAAACATGTAATGAATTATGGATGGTTGATTTTCTCAAAGCGGCCTCATCTGTAATGCAGATGAGCTCAAAGTCCCCCCTCTTCTTCTGGGTTCATTAAAAAATCCAGAGTTTTAAATCAGGAGCTGGCATTTGCGAAATCCCAGTTGCCACAGCGGTGACTCCTGAATACCGATGTCAATTCTTATGCAAAGAGAAGGTCAAAGGTCATTATCTGTTATTTGTCCAGGAAAAGCATGCAGGATTTACAATGAACTCTCTAACCCCTGGGATTATTTTTAGATGGGTGACAAAAAAATGGGAAAACAACACAAGAAGCATTATTTTATATATACTGTAGGAAGAGGGAAAAAGCTTTTTGAAATCTGTTTCAAAAGAGAAGATGTTCTGGTGAAAGATGCTTGGGAACCTTGTTCCACAGCAAGTCCTTATGCTTAAATGAATAAAAAGCTGGAACTAGTTGTACTAGTTATTGCATATTGAACACTAGTAAACATCAGATAACAATATATTTTCATAATTTACCTACAGAAATTAATAATCAATGTCCTATAAGCAGAGGAACTTGATCACTTTTTGCCAGTTATGCATAACATACACACATAAATATTTCCTTACCATTGTATCCATTGAATAAAATTGATTTGTAGGCTATTATACAAAACTTAAGTTTCAGAAAGAACTGTGGTGAAAAACAAGAGTGTACCGAAAAAAATGCATACAGTATATTCCAGTTGGTTAACATAATTCATATCCAGCTTATTTTCACAAAGAAGGAAAATTCTAGAAGAAACTGCTGACTAAAATTTAACATAGCACAAGTAAAATAATCTAGTAAAAATGAAGAAGAAAATATTGAAAAAAAGTTTTCAGAAAAAATACTTTTTCTATTCAAGATAATTATTGCACTGCTTGTCCAAATGCTTGTATTTCCTTTGATAACACCACATTTAATATTTCAGCATTTTCTCTTGAGAATACAGTATTTTCCTGTTAAATCTCTCACACACATTTTTTAAGACGATACATTAATATATTATAACAGAGTTTTTGAACTTACTAACAGAAGAATTCAATCATGGACTGTAAACAGCCAACAAATTAAAAAATGTGTGTACATTTATGTTGTAAATTAAAGAAACATTCCCGAAGCACAAATGAAAATCCATACGAATGCAATAATCAGTTGTTCCACATTTTGTTCCACATGGGAACTTCACAAAGACGGTATGTTATTGTCAAGCTATCAAGAAGTTAACTTAAAGAAGCTAATTGGGATGAAAGTCTCCTTTTTTGTGTAAGCATCTACCTAATCAATATTTTTTTAAATAATTCAGTCCTTCATGGTTTATATTATCTCTATTTACAGCTCAAAACACTTTACATACAGGGAAAAAATAAGGGTACAGAAAAAGTAGCTAAATCTATTAAATATGATGTAAAAATAAAACATATAAAAATAATAACATTAATCCAGACAATGTACAGTAGTCAACCATTAAAGATGATTTTGAATAAAAGAATACTGAAATATATAGTTAGGAACATACTGTATATAATTAAAAAAAATGAATAATGTATTTGAAATATGCATAAGTGTTTACTATAACATTGCACACACAACGTAATGTATCAATGTGCAAAGAGAGAACAGAATATTAGTGATGGAGGACAGCTAGATCTTTGCCTCTTAAGAGGTCGTGGTTTGCTTCCAATTCATCCTGAGATGTCTTCACTATGCCCCCCTTTTCTGCGTGGTTCTTGGTAAGATCTTTGCGACCTTTCTCTGACCTTTGTACCTGGTCTTAAACTGATAAAAGTAAAAACAAGACATCCCTCTGTTACTTATTTAAACAGACAGAGAGGACAGCGTACAAACGTCAGCAGACTCTACATCCTGGGAGCTGAGAATTTCTAATGTATTCTCCTGGCTTTGTTTGGGTTTGTGAGCTGTAATATGGCTTACAATTTCTTTCAAGGATGTGCTTGGTGAACAAACACATTTTTATTTGATGAATATAATTTCTATTTGTAGGTAATCACGCATAACTACTGAGAAGGTAGGTCCATATCTCTTTGACTAATTTTTAAAGGTTACCTTCCATCTGAGATATGAAAACTGTTTAGACATGTCTGCTCTTATTTGGAAATTTGGCAACTGCTTCTCTTAAGGCTTTCTCTTCACTTTGTCGCTTACAAAGTACTTGACAGAGACAACTTGTAATCATGATCATTATTTGAAGCTCCAGAATTGTCCTACTGTATAAACTTATTAAATGAATGAACTTGCACAAGTAGGATTAACATTTTCCTAGTCCTTAGGCCAAACTGAAATTATTCCTAGTTTTGTCCTTAAACATAGAAGGATAATCTCTTACATATTATAATCTATATAATCTGATTTAAACTTGTAAAAAGCTGTGTTATAGACTAAATATTATCACATATTTTGAATATTTTACAATTATTATTAGAAATATAAAATACAGCGCGTATTTGTCCATTGTTTAATAATTTTGTTTTTAAACTTTTATTTTTACTCTTTTCTGTATTATAAAGCAAGTATGCTTACTATAATCAAAGCTAATATATTCAAGTAATTGATTCATCAGAATTTTTACGACCTCTTGTAAATAAAATATTAAGTAATAAATAAACCACTGATGAGTTACATCGCCAAGGGCAAACAACATGCTTTTTTTCAGCACATGACATACATTAACTCAGACTGTCAGTCCTTGTTTCTGCATCTGCTTAAACAACTGTACACGATTTTCTAGTCACTACGCACATCTCAAAGACAGTTCATCATTCTCTGGAAGCTGACTACAAATTCACAATATATTCTCGTTTTTTCTTAGGTATCTTTTATTGGTGTCTTCAAAACACGTCAAAATAGCAGGAAAGTTCTTTTGTGAAGACATACTACAGTCATTTACACCGATAACGGAAGAATTTTATTTTTATAAATTTTTCTAAAACGAAACCATTGAAAACAGTAATCTTAATATGAATTGGCATTTCGAACTATATCTGGCCTGTTGTTGAAAGTGTTTCCTTTATGTAACAGCAGAAACTTAAGGCATTGTCACAATTATCAGTGTGGCTACTAACATGTTTATTGCAGTCCTTTTCATGGATTCAAGGAACTAAAACTGAGAGCTGGTAAATTTCACTGTATATCTGTTTCACCTCTCTTTCTATTGCCTGAAGTTTGTGAAGAGTGAATAGCTTGTTATTGTAAAGGTGGTGGTGGTACTTTATAATTGGTAAAGCAGTACTGAATGAAGACAAGAAACTGTGGGAATTATCTTCATTAAGAAATTGAAGGTTACCGGCATTGTGGCCATACAACTAAGAAAGGGACACAAGCGTGTATTGCCATGACAGGCTGTGAAAAAAATGGCTTGTGTTTCAGCTGTAAATCCAAAGTCAACAGTTGGAGATCTCCAACACACTCTGGCATCCTTTGTTATTTGAGGTTGCCTACATGAGTGTGATATTCATACTGTAGCTCTGATGCAAGGAAGAAGCCACTTCTGAATGCGACCCACAAAAAGATGCCAGAAAAAAAGGCCAAATAGTATTTGAATGATAATGAAACAATACCTTACAGTCAGATTAAATGAAAATTGAGCTTTCTTACACTGTCATACCCAGTGTAAAAAAAGATGTAGCTCACATGGACAATGTATACTGTGAAATATTGTTCGGGGTCTATTATCTTTTGGGGTTGTTTTACATGTATTGTAGACATCCAGATTTGCCTAAACAGGGGTAATCGTGGAGTCCAACACATAGGGTTACATTTTGACCCAACACCAGGTACTGCCCTTTAACTCAAGCTTCGTTCAAAATAAACACGTTCAGATTCAATAATACCCCCCCCCCCCAGAAGTGGTAGAATGTCGTACAGGAAGTGTCATGTCAGTATTATCCATGCCATAGGAGAATTTACAAAATACTAACTAGAAATGTGGCCATTTTGTTTTCTGGACATCATTATTTATGAAAAATAGATATTTTTAAAAACAGTTTAGAAATCTTTCTGTTACTGTATGGAATGTTTTTGTTTCTATTTCATTGGGGCTAGGAAAAACTCTGTAGGGCAGTGTATCGGAATCACATAATTTGAACTTTTTGTGCTCTTTTTATGGAAATGACAGGGAAAATGATATCCATAAGTCTCACCTGAGCTCCTGTTTTTGTTGTAAAATCTAATATGCTCACACAGCATTATTAACCAAAGAATGACCATTAAACCAATCATGAGAGCTGCTTGTCATTTGCCACAGGCACTAAGAAGTACTGGCTTTAATGTGCACTATATTGATAGAAAAGACTGAGCTTGTGTTTTCAATGCTTTACCTTTTTAATGGGTGACTTGCACTTTTTTCCTATTATAATAAATATAATAATAGGTACTCGTTTTCTTTGACTTTAAATAATCTCTAAAATTATGTATACTGTAGGAGAAAATACAAATTTCCATTTTTCATACATGAACTATGTCTCTTGTTAGGTTCGCACCTATACAACTTAAGGATTATTTCAATTTAATTGAGTTCATTTTTAGTTTTGTGGTCATCTGAGTGATAGATTTGTAGAACGGAGAGACAAGCTTCAAAAGTCATATATTAACACATTTGTTAACATTTTATATTCATTTTAAATAACATACCATGTTAATATGGTGCGGATGTTTTTTATTACATAAGATATAATTGTAATTGCATATAATAAATTCAAGCTCCTTTGCAACTCATAGCACACACACACTTTAATAACACACCGAATGTTGGTTAACAGAGACTAATCATTCATGTTGCAGTCTCATAAAAGGAAAAAGCAGTACACAACATGTTATCTATGAGCAGCCAGTCTGGTCATGTAGTATTTCTCATTGATCAGTGCTGAATATTTCAATGAAATATTTCTGGGACCTTACATTTTTATTTTGAGAGCCTAGTAGTTACCATAATTCTCATGTTTCTGTCCTGAAGGTATTTAATTAGTGTGCTGTCACATGACAAAGCTGACCAAGAATGTCTGGGATGTTCTGAAAGTTGGTACTCTAGACACACAAGTCATTTTTTTATGTTTGCTTTAGAGCCACAGCCCAGCAGCGTTTATAGTTCTTTTTAAATCATTACCTGTTTCACACAAGAGGGAACAGCTAACTTGACTCAGCTAGTGAATAATTCATCCCATTAACCTATTAAGAGCTCAGGTAGAATGAAAGATGGATGACCCTGTGACCCTGCACTGACACTGCTCTAGGTGAAGAAAAGTCCCACTGTATGGATATAACGATCAGTTATGTAACTAGAATTAGTATTGCATCCTTAACAGGGTCTGGGCAATTATTGCCAGTAAAAATGTATGCAGTCTTGGATATGAATGACTGGTCATAGCAATGACAGCTCTTAAGTCACTAGAATGAGGATGGTGAAGAGTGCCACTAGTCTATGGGCAAAGTTTATTATTCTGTCTTCTGTCAGTTGACTGGAGGCAAATTAATTTTCTTCCGACCTCATGTGCCAACAGTCTGGCACTGAGCTTTCCTATAACCTCATTACCCTCCATCGTGTTCGTCTGATTTCAGTTTAGCACTCAGCTACAGTCTTTTAAATAAAATAAACTATGTTGTCTCCAGAGCAGCAGTCTGCCCCTTTACTACTTTCTTTTCTTGCCTGTTTTGCTAGCTACAGACAAAACAGAAACGTGCTACTCTGCTCTGGCTGGCTCGACAGTGGTTGCAAATACCTACCATGTGAATATAATCATTGTTAATATTGGGCTCCAGCAACAAATGAAATCCAGTGGTAGGGTAAGGGATGGATGTATGATTGACCTTTGTCTCACATGTCACCTCCTTCATTGTTATCTTAATTTGACATGTTCTGATCCCTTTAAGACAGGTAAGAAATAGCAGCTGGTCCATTCTTTGCAGGATATCGCTGGCAGTCCTCCCCTCCCGTAGAAATTGAATAAAGGAGAACTCAGGACTGGGAAGAGATGCTGATGAAGAACAAAAAATAAAAGCCAGCCTTTTGCTGCTCTTTTTTTAATCTTTTGTAATCACATAAATCACTCCTCCACTCATAGGTTTTCCTGTGCTAAACTCCACCAATCTATTTCAATAGTGTTGGCTCCTCCTGAGTGGCTCAATTAGTGAAAGTGTCTGTTCAGAATACAGGTAGGCTTCTCAGCACTGCTTTGAATCGTGAACACAGTGTCAGCAGAATGGGAATGAAGGTCCCATGAAGATCATCTACCGCCCTTGTTGGGTGAGTGCAGAGTTCCTTGACTTGTCCAATAGCCATATACCAGATCCAGTGGGCCAGCCATGAACTTGCAGCTGTAACAGCGAGAGGCCCACAGTGTGCACCAGCCAATACTTAATGCGTCAAAAGAAGCAGATGTCTTAAAAAATGGTTTCCTTAAATGTGTTCTTCATCTCTCTGGTGTGAAGGTTAGGGCCGACATCTAATGTTTTAAAAAATCGTGGATAAAAACATAGCACAGTGAGATTATTTTTCCCTTTGGTCAGCTCAACAGCATGCTTCTTTTCGTAAAGAGTTTACTCACAGAAAATAATTAAGAATCGCAAAGGATACGCGTATGGGATAATGGCAAAAAATTGCTAGAAAATGTCTTGTGGTACAGAACTAAAGCAGGTCAGAAATTGTTTGACAAAAGTCTATAAATCTTATGCATTTGACCCTTAACTTTGTAGTAAGCACATAGTTTAAGGACCTCATTTTCTAATATCACAGTAAGGGGAGATACTGTATCATGTATGTGTGAATATATATATAAACAATAAAAATAATATTTATCACAAATCAAACAAATGCATGATTTCCCCATAGATGTACAATATGCTGGGTGCCATTAAAATAGTTTGTGGTTAACAGTAAACAGAAAAAAACCCTAAACTCCCTCAGGATATATTACAAATGTAAATCGGTAAAAATTCTAATTCAGTTGCAGTACTCGTTGTTCCACATGGTATGTTTTGTTTTCGCAACATGAAACACAATCTTATTAAAATGCGGAAAGCTCTTCCATCCTGGTAAAAGAGGGGAAAAATGCAGCAAGACGTCATAATACCTTCCAGCATTTTTAATAACATGTTATTAAATCTCTGCACAATAAACGCAAGCTTGTGTCGAGGCAGAGCATGGCTATGGATATTTTTATGTTTTCCTTCTTACTTGAAATATATTCTGCTTTCAAGGATTCACGAAAGGAGTGCAGCTGTTCGCAATACAAATCTCAGTGTTTAAACCACTCACACGTAACAGCTACGCATTTTCTATATATATAAACAAAAAGGGCGAATAAGTATTAAAGTACTAATTATCATTAAAAACAATCATAGGCAATATTCACTATAGACAACAGTTGTCACAAGACTACTTGAGCTTGGACTGTTAATGAAGGCAAATAACAGCAGGGAATTAAGGTGCTTGTTTTAAAATACACCTAAATGATGTTTGTGAAAACGTTATTCAGTTGTTCTTTTAGTAATATTGGAAAACAACAGAACTGTGAGTTGTATTTCCATTTTGCTGCATTCACTGGCTGCACATCCAAAGATGCTTTTGTTATCCATATTAGCTTAAAAGTTGCATTTTCTGTATAATTTATTAGCTCAGGTAGGATAAAGTTGTTCTGCTTTACTGTGTATTATTTCTCTTCTGTACATAGTTACAGTAGGTTTTTATGATCCAGTAAAACTAAAGTTTAAAATTAGTATCTTGCGCTAGAAATTGGGTGAACTAACAGTCTGAAAACACAGGGATGAATGAACAGTCACTTCCATGTATCGACGAATCATTTTTTTTGTTGACAGGTCTGCTGAATTGGACATTGTGTGTGAAGGCCTGATTTTTAACATCCCTAGCAAGTCCTGTACTCTCTGATCAATCACTGCCAGAGATCTCACAATGTGAAGGAAAACAGTACAAAGACATATTGAAGGCATAACTAAAGAAAATAGATGTGGATGACATGAGAAACGAAGAGCAAGTGAATGTGAATGGCACTGTAACCTCTATCATGCAGGGGCCCACTTTCAAAGATCAGTGCCTTACACTCAAACCTGAGACAAAAAAAGGACAGGAAAACGAGTGGTAGGGAATCCCCCAGCCCATAAGCAAACATGCAAGATTCTAAAGAGCTCTAAAATTACACAAGACATGTGGATTGTGGTGAAAGATCAGTTTAAAATAGAGGGATTTCTAAAGAATATGTCTTTTAAGTCCCGTTCTTGATATTACTTCAGTTTAAACTGGGTTATCTTTTAAAATTGTGCAAATTTCAGCCACCTCCATGTCTAAATTATGTTAAATGTCCTAAAAAATTAACTAGGTGTTTTTCCTTTTGGTCTGGTTTCCTGCAAACCTTTCAGTCCAAACAGGTCACTATAACTACTGTACCTATAGGAATGGTGGGAGCACTTAATTTAACTATTTGTGGAGTGTCTATTTCACAATGTAGCAGTACATCCTGAAAAGTTCTTCCTTTGCCATAAATGCTGAAAGAATAAAACACTACTCTGCCAATCACATCTCAAATGTTGTTTAATATTGTTACAGCTTTAGGTGACTTAGAAGTGTCTCTTAGATTTTAGATAAAGTTTGTGACGCTGGGAAGAGTAAACACTTCTAACCTCAAAGCAGAGAGGATGTTTGCTGAGGTCTGGGAGGTCCCTTGAGCAGAAACAATGGTAAAGTTGGATAAGAATATAGGCTCCTATTTATTCTGTGGCATCCAGTGTGCAGAACGAGAGATTTAACTGCAGGTTGCTTTGTATTTAATTAGAAGCCAGCTCATCTCTTGTACGGCCTCTGTAGACATAAGAGTTTAGTGCTTAGTAGCAGTCTGGGGTTTTCTGGGTGACCAGAATGTTAGGCCTCTGATACGCCTTGTCTGTAGATTCTGTATATAATGTTTTTGTATGTTGTATGTTTTGTATCTTGTGTAGTTTATTGTAATAAATATCTGTTTATCCAAGCGTGCCTGGATTATTACTCCTCTCAACAAAGCTGTGCCAGAGAATAAAGAATTCACGTGCCTCTAGTTACAGTATACCAGCCGCTCGGGTATATGGTTATGAATAATTATTTCACTTATTGACTAAACCGCTCGGTCAAATCCTGATTTTCACCAGTTTCGTAACCCTCCATTTGTAACAATATGCAATGTGGTAATCAAACTTTATATTGAAGATCACGATTCGTATTTTTTCACTAAAAACACATGGTATTGAGTGTGATACAAAAAATAACCTTATCATTTCAAAGTGACACAATCTACACTGAACATCATCAATGCAAGTAGAAGAGTTTGGAAATTATTTTGAAGTGTTTATCATGTTAATATTTATAAAGATGTTAATAATTATAGACTTTCTATGCACATTTTTCCCTTCTCTGTTGTAAAATCGTTAATACACAACAGTGGGCCAACAGCACATTTTGATTTTTTGTTTGGTTTCTAATTACTTACAGTAGATCTGTGAATCTCATTCAGCCATTTCTTGAAAGATCCTGGGGAGTCAGTTTAAACAAAAATCTGTATAGAACAAATTCATGAGCACTCTAAAAAGCTGATCAATTATTGATCAATTACCCATCAGGTAGGTTAAACATTATAATAAAAGCTCGAAGAAGAGATATCAGCAATGTTGGAGCATTGTTGGAGCTATCGCACGTCTGTCATTGTGGATTAATAAGAAAGCCCATTGCTAAACGTCATGGGGACTGAGCTCTTGAAAATAGTTGATCGAGCCTGTAATTGTGCAATCTGTTCAATAATTGTTGTTGGGCACTGTAGACAAAATCTCTTTCATAAACAGAAACAATAAACATAAAGATAGCTGCAAGCAGTGATCATCAGTGGCCAAGCTGGTATATTGCATTTCACAGACAAGGATTGTATTGATAGAGCATGTGTGGTTTCCTATATACTGTACAGTATGTTCCAGAGTAGTCATGACTGTAATGGCACTATGATAGTTTAGAATATGATACGTTTTTGCATTTGACCTTTTGCAAAGAAGATATCATGCACAAAGTCATTTTTTTTCCCAAAAAAATAAAAGGCGGGAGTCTACAACCCTGGTCCTGGATATCTTATATGATATGTCAGTTTAAATTGCCTGGTTTTAAAAATTGGAAGTTATGGATCAATTGAGCAAGTAATGTGTCCAATTAGGAGAACTCTGGTCCTTGATGGTGGGCAATATATTTTCCAAATTATTTTTAAATGGCTTGTTTTAACAAAACACCTGTCATTGATCACAATTAAATTGTTCCAGCTCTTTAGAAATTGATAATTTAATGGTTCCCTATAAAACCTGCTGGAATGGATCTCTTCAGGAGTAGAAATTTGGAGGTGCATTATAAATGGATTCCTGCTTGTATTCTATAATAACCATGATTCTGTCTGCAAAAGCAAAGGAACAGAAACCCAATTATGTTTGATCTATAATTATAAGTAAAAAGACATTTTTTGACAGAGCACATACTTCTTCACATCGAAAATGGCACCCAAATCAGGTGGTGAATCAGATTGTTGTGAGTAACTGTACATAGACATGAAATAACATGGCCACTATGTTAGCAATCGTTTATGCTAAAGAATTAAGACCCTTTGTAGGGCTCAAGTAAGTGATTTCCCCCGAGCTGTTGCAGGAAGTCCTTATAGAAAAGGTGACAAAAAAACGTAAGTCCTAATATTCAAAAACCAATGGGCCGGCGAAAGTCAGCTGAGCTGGGACGATTCAATCGAGACAACAAATCCAAATCGCAAAGGCAGAAACGTGGTCAGAAACTAGCTAAAGTCCAGGAAGCAACGAAGAGATCAAACTGTTAGAAGAAGGGTACGCGCACTAGGGAGCTCCAAAGAGAATCCGAATTAGTGAGGGACGGTAAGGAAAAAGAGGAGGGTTAGAGTAGTGACGGGAGTGAAAGGCGATAGGAAGATTAGTTGCGGCCTGAGAGTTTAAGTGGGTGCGCATGGGAACGTGAAGGCGTTTGTCAGAGTATATGGAATGCGTGACAGTGTTGAGTGCGTGCGGAATGTGTAACACACTAACAACCTTGATCTTCGATATTCCGTTTCAGAGAACAACGATGTTGAAAGCTCTTCAAATGTCAAGACAATTTGACACGATTCGAAAGCCATGTGACCTGCCGGCATAACCTTCATTGTGACACAATTTCTTTCAGGTTTTCACGAGGTCGGAATTTTACATTTTGAAATGTCGGCATTTGAAAATGCAAAGAAAATAGCAATAACCTTTACAAAAACAATAGTATTCCAGACACTTTTATGCTTGGACCCATTATAAAAATAGCATTTGATGAAAATTAAAACAATTATCTTAAATGATGTACAGTACATTAAGCAAATTTCTTGTTTTGAAAACGTATATTGTACTACTCCCTGGACATTTATTTTCATATTCTAAAGCTCTTTTGCATCCCAACTAATCTTCCTCACTAAGATATCTATTGAAAGGTCTGTTTCTGCTCTTTATATCAAATGCATACATTTGACTTATTAATTTTAGAAATGTCTTTGATATTAACCATAGGGATTTCTCAGTTTACGTCTCCTCCTCATTTTGAAAATAGAGATATCATTTTGTCAAAAAATGATATGCACGAACGAATAAACACAAAAAAACAGTAGATCTTGGTAGTTAAAATAACACAATGTGCTTTTAGTATCCAGCTGAAATCCACTACATATCTATACATAGAAAAAACAATTGTTTGTCTTGATGATGTACAGTACTGTAACTAATGATGGCAGTGACAGAATTAATTTTCAGCATTGCAGATATATTTTGTCTGCTTATGCAGAAAAAAAAACTTCCATACTTATTGGGCATAATTATTTAGCATACAGCATGACAATGATCCAATAAATACAGCCAATGCAAAAAAGGAGCTCAAAATGTACAATATTACACTAGCCATGTCAAGCTGCAGATTCAAATCTGATTGAGAATGCATTTTATAGGGTGAAGAAAATTTACATTAATCATAATACACCAAGAATACAGACGATAACTCAAAAGTGGCTACACCAAAGACTTACGGTTTCACAGAGAGTTTGGTGAGCTAAATGGGTCTCAGAATTCATGTAGATATTGCCTCAAATTACAGATCCTTGTGGTTCTCTGCCAATTGGGGTGTTGTAATTAATGGTGTTCCACAGGTATCTGTACTACAACCGCTGCTCTTATTTAGATCAGTGAGTTTAAAAGATGAACAAACTGGTAGAGTTTTGAAGATCATGACAAAATAAGAGGAATAGCAATGTGTAGAAACAGAAAATGAAATTTAAAATTATTTACATCAAAAGGATTACATTTAATAAAGACCAGGGAAGGGTTTTGCATGCAGATAAAAAAAAAAACCATGAACTAAAAATGCAAAAAAGGGAAAAACTTATGAAAATGACTTTGAATTGTACACTGAAATGAAAAAGATTTATACAAGCATACAATGCAAAGGCATTGACAAAGTCAACCCAGAATAAATAGTGAAACGCAAACTAAAATACATCAATAAATATTATGTGTAAGTGAATTTAAAGCGGAGAACATGAGGCCCAAAGTGTTGTTAAAATATGGAGCCACTACCAGTATGTTGTCAAAACTGCTAACCTGCTTCTTTCAGGTAATGGATGAATCAGATGCTTGGAATAAGTGCAGTAGATTCTTACTACACAACAGTCTTGATGGGATGAGTGGACTCTAGTTTGTTACCATTCTTCTTATTTTCTTATAGGCTTATACATACAACCAAATATAGACTCTTTTACACTCTGAAACTTAATTAAAATGGATATGTCATAATTTTTCTGCTTGCTTGAAATCACTGGCTCGGACACAATGGTTTAGTAAGAAGTGATTTGGGTGAGATAGCAAAAAATTAGAATGAAGCACACCCGCTCTGCTCTGAGTAATTGGGACTCAGAGGGAGTGACATTCCATGTGAGGGAAAGAAGCTGTCAGGATAGGCTCTGTGTGGAATTGGCAACACCTCCAGGCTAATTAAGAGGTTTTTGATTTTAAGTACAGGAAAGAAGGCAAAGGGTTTCAGTCTGTGTTGAGGTTCTAGCCTGAAAAGTAGGCGGAGATTGAAGAATTTCTAGTAAATGTGATACACATACTGTAGTTACAGAGTTACAGAGTGAAGAGTTGGTGTGAGGTGACATGTGTGAGAAGAACTTTGCAAAGAGCAACTGAGAAGGAAGAGGACTATGTAGTCTTCCCTAAGAGGGGAACACTGTAAAGGACCTACTGTAGCATCTGAAAGGTTATCTGAAAGAAAAAGGACAGAAAAATTAAAATGCATCAACTTAAGGTGACAAAATGACAATGATGGACTTTGGGTGGTGCCTGTGCCAGCTGTCATCACAGAAACAAAGTGTGTTTTTCTTACAGTATGATAAAATGTATAATTTCGTGCACTTGTCATTCATACAGTATTAATCTCACGAGCACAAATATGAACTGCTTCACTGTAACACAAAAACAAGTTTGTAATTTGCTGTCCCAATACATTTGGATGGTACTGTAGCTTCATTTTCTCTGATTCTTTGAAAATAATGAGTGCTTATTTTTTTATTCTTCTTTAAATTTACCAAACTGTGTTAAAAAAATCAACTCTGTAGTAGGAATGATTCCCCCTGCACCTATCTACCACACACATACCAATACGTACCCTTATTCTGTTAAGTATGAAGCTTTTGTACACCTCTTTTTCTCAAAATATTTAATTTTTTTCATCAAATTTTCGAATGGTTTGTCAGCTTGTCCCTTATCATTTCTAATTATGCAAAGGAGGCTTTCTCCACCACACAGAAGAAAGCAATTTTAGTATGCAAATAGTTAAAATCCCCCAGGGAATTGTGATTAGATATGTGTTGATAAACTCACTCATGATGAGTGACAGCGTGCGATATTGGGGTCACCTCGGTCATTCAGCGGATGACACTGATGAAAATGATAAACTAAATGCCAGAAGTGTCCCAGATGCATGACGGGATGAAACTGTGTAAAATGTCAGTGTCTAGCCATTTCCTATTAATAACTAAATAGGAGAGGGTGTAATGAGAAGAGATTTTCATAGTGATTGAAGTGCAGGCTTCTTTTTATCTTCCAGATGTTGGCTGCTCAGAAATTCATCCTGCTCTTTTGCTGGTAAATGTAAGATGACCTTTTCCAACCCCCTCTTTTAACTGTTGCTTTACAGCTGTATGTCGTGCTCGGTCAACATTTTCTCAAATAAAACTTCTAACATTTAACAGCATCGGTAATGAATATGCAGTTGTAAAGGGAAGATGTGCTCCTTTCATTAGTGATGATATCAAATCTACATGTGCAATTCTTGGACAGCAAGCTGATGTATTCTCCACGTTAGCAATCAAACATTAGAATGGCAAGCGAACAGTCATGATCCTTGGTACTGTGCCTCATTTCACAACTTTTGTTGATGGCATCTCAGCAAAATGTTTGATATAGGTTTTAAAGATTCATAGTCAATCAAGCAAGTTCCATGTAAAAAGCCTTAGGCAAACTGTACTGGAGATTAGTAACATTTTTGCTTTAATGAAGTACCTGCATTAAACACTAACTATAGTAATTGCGCTTACTTTAAAATGGGGCTGTCAAAGGCTTACATCGCCACATGTAATTAAATCAAATGGTAAATTTTGTTACTAAACAAAGCATTAATTGTAATTGATGGGATCAGTTGAGATCATGTTTAATGAGCCATTTCTAAAGACAACAGTATAGGTTAAATAAGACCCATTGCGGTCTCTTTAGCAAATGAATCAGGAGTGTGATCAATGTGATGACAGGTAGTATTTTTTATTATAAAAAACCAATAAACATCATGGTTGCTGCATCACAATTATGCTGGAATTCATTAAGTTCAAGAGGACCTTTTTGGTCCAGAGAGCAGGAAGTGAACACTTATTAGCAGAGCAACGAAGGATAAAAAATAGAATGTTTTATTTCTCCTTCATTCACTTGCTGTTCTTGTGTCAAATATCTTTTTACGTTTTTGGAACCATGAATTTTTTTTAGCTACATTCTCACTCAATTTGCATCAGGAACTGTTCTAAGACTTTGGTTTTGGGTAATAACCCCTGCATCTGTTTTGGAGAGAAAGAGAGGCATGTTCCCCCCAACATGCCCACCATGATCCCAGCACACGAGAGAAGAGTCGGCGCTGGCTAGATGAATGGGTGTCTGTCACTGACATCACTGCAGCCCCCTGACAAGTGACAGGAGTCACTGTTGGCAGGAAAACCAGGAGAGCACTGGCTAACTATTCCCAGGTGTACTCAGAAGCACTGAGCAAGTCATGCACTGTCTTTTGGGGGTTCCTTGTCCCAGCCAGCTAGTGATATCAACCAGACTCAAAGGTATGGGACATACAAGTGTCGAAGAAAACTCAGTCTTCACTCAGGTTGGGAGATTGTCAAACAGGGATCTTTAATTCAATCAGCTGAAGGGGAGCATATCACAGAGAAAGGGTTTCCCCTAGCACTCAAGACATGCTTGCTGGACTGAAGTTACACTTTCCTTTTTATACATTAAAAGTAGGCGAGACTTTAACATATCAAAGGAACATACAGGAAAAGGGGCAGTGTCAGAAGTCAAACAAACAGGACAGGAAGATACCATTTGGCATCCTGCAATCTGTTTCATTTCTCTCTGGTTGAATGGGTGTGAAGAATCACAGGCTTTAGTTTGCACCTAAGACAGAAAACCTTTCCCGCGCATAGTCACTGTCTTGACCTTTTCACTCTGTCTTCCACACAAGTAAACTAGTACTTCCATGGACTACCTTTACTTGTTGTAAATAATCTTAATATTAGGTTGTAAAAGGTCATTTAGGGGAGATAATATAATACTATAATAATAATATTATCCTTACAATTATCTAGTGCTTCTCTGGACAATCCACTCAAAGCGCTTTACAGGTGACAGGGATTCCACCTGGATGACACGTACAGTAGATAGTCATTTCCATGGCACTTTCTGAAGGTATCATGTGCACGTAATTGCAGATTTAAACACTCATAATATGTACATTTTTGGTTTAACATGTCTTAGCAATACATACTAGTTCTAATTCTGGGTGAATTAATTATAGGTGAGAATTATTCCCCGCCTGCGGTTGTGCATGAGTATGTGTCTGTGTGCACCCTGCGATGGACGGGCATTCCATCCCAGGTGTGCAGTACCCTGCCTTGCACCTATTGCTTGCCAGGATAGGTTCCGTCTCCCCCTGTGACCATGTACTGGATGAAGTGATTAGAAAGTGGATGGTTGGATGGGTCTCACTGAAACAAACTTTGCCGCTGCTAGCAACAGGTAGCCTGACTGAGAGTTATAGATAATCAATACATGGGGTTTGCTTACCATTTGAGCCCTGGTATGAAAATATTTGGATGATGTCCTGACAGCTGGACTCTCTTTGTCTCAGTGTTCTTCCAGCAATTGTTCAACTTCTATCGTCTCTCACTTGCTACTGTAAATAATTCTACATATTTTCAGCATTACCTCAGTCTGTATCTGATGTTTACATCATATAAAATCTAAAATAAGACCAAAAAAAATCCGAAAGTAAAGTGAGCTACTATAAGAAAAATACCACCAAAATTGAATGCAAAAAATGTAAATAACTTATAAATAAAATAATCAACTCTAACAAATAAAAAATGAAAAAAAGTCTACAATAATCTGCTAAAAACACAAGGAAGTAAAAAATAAGAAGTTGTTTAGGAGACTTTTATGAGTTCATGATTTTTATTATTTATGGGTTCAGATGAATGTAAAGTATAACCATGTCTTTTGCATTTCCACATTATTCACCACCAACAACAAGTCTTCTCTTCACATTGTACACAACATAATACACATTAACAAATATATCGTTAAAAAATGACATTTAGTACAGCTACAGTATATAAATATTTAACATTAATAAATATGTGTGATCATTTTTACTTGGGGGTTCAACCCTGTTGTTTGGAGTGGACTTTTAATGAAGTGCATCTATGCTATTTACTTTCATTTTACACATTTTTGAGGTACACTGCATCTTTCAGGGATGTGTTGGCTGTGTAAATTCCTATATACCTATAAAATGTTTAGTTTTCCATTATTCAAACACAATATTCATTGACACGTTTTTTCATTCAGTTTTCAATGTAATAGGCACCTATCTAAAATAAAAGACAACAATCTCTCTGTCCTCTATTTTTCATTTCTGCAGTTTCTCCTTCTATGTGTGAAACACTTAATGTCAGAAGCCTGTTTTCGCATTATTTTTCAAGAAACCCTATAATGTCAATAATTTCAGCACTTTTATTTGAACATGGTTACAGTGACCCAAATGCTGCTTTAGTATATATTTCTGATCATTGCGTGACTTTTACTGATGTGGTATTGCCTGGTTTTGAACATTCAGAAATCGGTTTCCATGCTGTGCAAAGGTAACCTCATTAGCGCATTTCTTTATGGGTCTAAACAAAACTCTTTATTCTGTCAAACAGTAGATAGCAACCCTTAAAATCAATAGGAAGTGTTATTATTATAATATTGTGTGAAAGTTATAGCTTTTACATGTAATTGGTTCCTAATCAATGCTGCCCTATTCCTAGAGATGTTTTGCTCTACTGTTTTGACTTACAATTCAGGAACTTTGGCTTTATATGCAAATACTGTTTTAATCCTCATTAAAGAAGTCATCAAGGAACACAAACATTCTTACGTTTTCTTATTTTGTGCACTGCGTCCCTACTTCATGTATTCTTTTGGGGGTTCTAAGGGACTCATGGAAGGACGTGTTTCCCTCAGCAAAGGGGATCAAAGTCAGATCTGTATCCCAACTTTCTTTCACACTATACTGCTCATTGCTAGAATTAGTCTGAAAATACTGATTTATTCGAGAAAAGAGCCCACAAGCTGGAATGATCAAACTGGAGGGAAGTCTGAGGTTTTACTGAAAGGAACCTCAGGCTTATTAATAACACAGAAGTAAGGTGTTCTGTGTACAATGTTGAGTTATTCATTTCTACATACCTGTATTTATTATAGTATTGCAAATTTTGTTCTTTCATAAACCACTGTTTAGAAATTCCTGTTTTGTTCATTCACATCTGTGCATTAGGTTTATTCTCAAAGGCCTTGAAAAGTCAGAAACATCTCTCCTATCCTAACAACTGCCACTTACTATCATAATTTTAACCAGTTGCATACTGTATTTACACACTAAATAGACTACCACTCTTCATTTATTGACACAAACCAACCAACGGTATTCTCTATTGGCATCCTTTGGTTTCACCTGATGTTCAGAACTCATGGCCCCCAACTGATCCTTTACCCTCTTCATCTATGCATTTTAAATTTATAATTCACTACATGATCATAGAAAGAAAAACTGTCCAATTAAGGCACATGTAGTCATTACTTTAAAATATATTAAATAATACCATACGAATTATTCTCCTCTACTGGAGACAAACCATTACAATAGTCTCAGTTTGACACGCTAACTAATGTTGGTCATTCTTTCCAGATTGGTGCTGATTTGTCTGCTGCTGAAGATGAATCCCTCTGTCCTGTCATATCCTCATCAAATCCAACCTTATTTGTTTCCTCAGCCAAGCAACCCAATAAATCAATCAAATTCAAATTACGTCTTTATTTTTTTTTATTGAGTTTTGGCTCAACTATGGAGAGCAGCATAGATAAGACTATAATCACTTCTTGAAATGCTTATACCTTTCTGACAGTGAGACATATTAGTGGTACCAAATGTCCATGTACAGTATTAAGAGCAACATTTACAGCATAATCAAGAATTTGATAATTTATAAGATGGAAGAGGGTTTGAAGGACATTTTATGACATCACATATGAAATTTATTTTCACCAGATTCATATCTAGATCCAGTCTAGATAATGTATGTTAGTTTGCCTACAAAGAGGTCTTTGCAGCCTGGGCAATATTTCTTCAAAATCACATAGTGTCATGTCTTTATAATGCACAAAGTAGCATGTATCAAAATATCTTAGTAAAAGAAAGTTCGTTTGTGATAATAAAACTTTGCAGGCTCTGAAGCATGGGATCGCTTTTCCAGTATTTTCTACGAGAAGTGATCGTTTAATGAAAATGTTTGTAACACTTAAGCATTTCTGACATTTCTGAAGGCACACAGAGCAGCCTTTAATCTGTCTGAACAGTTTGTGGATTATATGGCACTCTTCCAATCTGCAGCCTACGTTGACTTTAAATTAATAACC
The DNA here is from genome assembly GCF_055471065.1 of Atractosteus spatula. Classification (NCBI taxonomy): domain Eukaryota; kingdom Metazoa; phylum Chordata; class Actinopteri; order Semionotiformes; family Lepisosteidae; genus Atractosteus; species Atractosteus spatula. Next base: position 52,648,205 of record NC_142711.1, on the reverse strand, counting down.
AGATGGACAGATATTAAGACTGCCACTACTCAAATGGAGAGGTGCCAAGCATCTGCAGGTCAATATCAGCCACAGCCACCATGGTCACTGAGCAATGGTGACCATGCATACACTACACAATACTTACTCATGGTGGAAGAATTTCATTCCATTGGGTACTTTATTTTTCCCATTGTCACTGAAATCTTTGTTTGATTAAGCAATATGATAAAAAAGACTATGGGCCACCATTCTCCTGGTGTGTTACAAAAAATGTGATTATATACAGTAGTAATTATTAGCTTAATTAAAGGGCATTAAGAAAAACACTTCCAATAGAAAATGATGAGGAAATAATTTAAATATTAATGCATTGGCAATTCTAGTAAAGACAACTGTAGTGCAAGGCTTCTTAAACTATTGCCTTCCCTGTCTTTTCCTGAGCAATACCTTAGTACTTTAGTGCAACTACTGTAACTCATCTGTTATTTACCTAATTAGAATTGGTGCCTTTTGATATTTGCACTTTGGCTAGATGCAAAATACCATAATAAATCACCAGCTTTACACTTTTAAAGATTTGTGTTAATTTGTGTAATTATTACCCATTTAACTATCCAAATATGAGAGTGCTTAGCAATATAAATAATATGATTTACATTGCATTCGTATTGATAAATTAATAACATAGTCACAATGCATAAAACCTTGTTAATTTAATCGTTTTAAAAATATGCAAGTGTTTGATATTCTCCACACACACGCCATTTTCAAAGGCTAGAAAGACACCTCTCTTTCACTGTAATGCAATCAAATGATGTGTGGCTGCTATAATTTTACAATTAATCCACGCATGCACACATGCAAACAAAGCTACTCAGCTAAATCATGAACAGTTATCACTTCAAATAGAGAACCTTCTCAACCTCTGGTCAGATCAAGAAAGCAATTAGCAGGTGTGAAAGTCAGCTATAACAAAACAACTGACTTTAAAAGGCAGTTTTTTTCACGGTATGTGGTATGCAAGAAAAATGTAGCCTGTTGATTATTAACAGTATCAATATAGCAACAGAAGTGCTGATTGCACAAAATGAATAGGCTGGAAGTGTTCCAGTTTGAGAAGCTGTGATGTACTGTACAGTAGGATAACAAACTTCAAACTTGACCATAGAAATCTTGGCCGAAAAACAGACTGATGTGCTTTGTCACTCAATTTCCCAGTGTTCATTCAATGATAAACCTAGTGCAGTTTAGAAATGTTTGCCTGTGATATTTTGACATATTGCCACTGAAATTATATCTGCTTAATTCTTGGAAATAAGCAATTTTGTACTCACCCGTTTTTATAGAGAAGGAGGCAGTTGGCAGTTTGCAATGTTCACAGAGGTTTATTACCCATAATCCTTAACAGGGGTCTGCTAGTCTCAAGAGTTCACTGCTGATCATAGAATTCACTTGCACCACATTAGGACAAAATTAACTTAAAATGTACACCTCCACCTTTTGGGGGGGGGTTAAAGAAGTTGTACAACTCCAAGGGACAGAGCTCTACAATATCATAACAACTGCTTTTCATATAAATTTCTCAAGATATGACCTTTTGACATGAATGTAAATGTATTTTCCTCTGAAACACTATGTACTGTAATAAATGGGAGCTTGCTATGTACGGTATATGGATAGATACAATTTAGTCTAGTACATCATACATCAGAAAAACAATATTCAATATGGAATTTAGCTTCACTTATTGGACAGAAATGTGAATTACAATTGTTTATGTAGATGGTTTTTGCCTGAAGAAACAAACTGTTGTGCAAACAGTAGAGACATTTTCCATTGTTGTTCTTTTCCTGTTCAATGTTTTTCCATATTTAGGAAGGAACACAATCATACAGCAAAGTTTTACTGAAATCCTGGCCATTTTGGTTTAAGCTTATAGTCGAAGAAGGCATATTTTCCACAAGAAAAGTAGCCTTTTCACTTTATAGATGTGTACAAAAGAGCAAATGATTCTAATTACGAGAGACATCATGCAATGAATCAATTAGATTTGATTGGTAATTGTGACTGATTCACTACTACAACAGTTCATACTGAATGCTCATGGATAATTTACCTTGAGTTGTTCTTATCACGTTTTTGAAGATTGTAATGAATGTGACTTAGAGACTAAATTATAAGTTTGTTTTTTTCTCACTCAGCTTAAAAGGGTGGTAATAATAATACCCAGTTGTTATGAAAATAAGAAAAACTAGTGTAAGGTATGAATAAATTGCTAATGCTCATACAAACATACTGTATATGGTAACTCCTTATTGGGTCTATGATGTCTAAGACTTGTGCTTCTATGGCACAGTGGTTAGCATTGCTGCCTAACTACATCATTGTAGCCAGTGCTGGCGCACTGTGTTGAATTCTGGACCTGGGATGCTATCAGTGTGCAGCTTGTACCTTCTGAAGGCGCTGTCCTTCAGATAAGACGTAAAACCGAGGCTCTGCCTGTCCATGGCCATCAAAAACCACAGGGCGTTTCTCGAAAAGAGTAGGGGTGTTAACCCCACTGTCATTGGCAAATTTACCCCTGGCCTTTACCAATCATGGTTTCCTAATAATCCCCATCAATGAACTGGAGTAATAATTTGTTTTTTTATTTGAGAGGCCCACATTCTCTACTTCATTAACTCCATCTCCTGCCACTAACAATTCATCTACAATTATGACACCAAATACAACAATAACGTGCTTAAATACATCGCCGCTAAATTTGGCAATTAATAATGTGGCACAACTTTATTAAACTGAAAGCTTTAGCTGGAAAATATAAAAAAAAAATCAATTGTAAAAGAATATTTTTATTGGGTATTAATTACGAATCATTTTGAGTCAAATTACTTATTAAAATCAGCAATTAATCGTGCTGCTTGATTTATGTTTAATAATTATAAGAAAATATACACTGCACCAACAGATGAGAGGCTTTTAAGCGGTAACATACCACTTAGGAAGCAATTATGATTAATAATTTTCTAATAAACTTGTATCCCTCAGATAATAAGCAATTACATATGCATAATTGAGGCTTCTTCACAGTTATTCATAAGCTATTCAATTGTGATTAGTTTGTGCTTAAAGAGAGAATTATGCCATATTGTGGGTTTCTGGCAGACAGCAATGATGGTATACTTTGTAAGCCCAGGAGAAAGAGGATCCTGTCTGTTGATCTGAATTTAATGCAAATTTGGAGTCAAATTGTAGGATGCCATTTCCAATAATTTATACTGTCAGGGAGGTTAAATTCACTTTGAAACAAAGCCATATTGCTTATTCTTTGTGAGGGCTATGACCAGGAAGGGCCTTGGGATTGTGCCACTTATAGTTGGCGCTGTGCATTGCTAAATGGATGGGCAATGTGATTTTCTGAAACTGAGCTGAAAAAAATATCATAATTCTTGAAACTTTGCGAACAATGTTTCTTTGCACAAAAATATCATCTCACCTTTTTATGCCTTTCTGTCCCTGTGTGTACCTGAGGCAAATATGTCTTTTAAAAGAATCTGAAATTACATTTACCAGCTCTGTCCTCTTGTTGATGAAGGACACACTGTTTTCTTTCCTCTTTCTATCTATAAACATCCTGTTGCATCGGTCCCCACTATCATGAGTCTCACAAAGATATGTACTGTAACTTTCTAAACTGACAAAATCAGGCTGCATTTGATAGCACTTTGTTAATACCCCTATAATTATACGTTTAAGAAGTGTTTTCTTGTTGATGTGATGCCATGAAATAAATGTCTATATGGGATATGATCCCCATTTATTTATATTAGTTTCCTTATTCAACATTAAAAAATGAAAAAGCCCTTAAAACTAATGAGGGGATCAAAAGTAACATTATCACTTTGGATTAGGGATTACAAATTCAATTGTAAAGTCTTTATAAAATGTAACAGATCAGCAGAATGCTTAATACCAAAACTCATACTGTATATTGTTTTCATACAGGAATGTTATTTAAAGTTAATTGATAGCTTACTGTTAATAGTTTGCTTCTCATGCCTTATGCATACATTTTATTTGAAACTTCTAAATAAAGTGTTACCAAATCTGCTGTGAATTTACATTTCATAAACTTCACATCTTAAAGATGCATTATAAACAAAAAAGTGAACTGAAAAATTGATGTCAAAATCAAGTGTATCAGTCTAGATTAGATGTAGTACTGTAGTTACAGGCATTGGGTAGCAAGTGATGTATAGATTATTTTTATCCAAAAATGATGGAGCAGAGGCATTATTTAGAAAATGTACCTAGACTACTGTATCTCTGTGCCTCAAGGAGAAAACCACAGATCAATGCCAAAAATTTACCCTTACAGCATCCTTAGAGATGTAAGTTTGAAATGAGTCTGTGGTATGTACTGTAGCACCTTTGAAAAGATAACAAACTTTTGATCTAGTGCCTCTAAGGGTGCTTTCAATGGGATAGCTCTTCAAGAGGTAATGCGCTTGATTGCTGTAGTTCTGAAGCACTAAGTATTGACGGACATACTGTACCTAGTCTTTTACCTAATCTTGACGTATATTACAAAAGCAACAAAAAGACCCGTAATTGTGCTGAGACAGAGCAAATGCACACAAAGATTGGTCTGACAAATTGATCTGATGGTGTCATAATTTTAGATGAATTGGCCAGTTAATGTGCTCTTGGAACTGTCAGAATACTTCACTGCAGATATCATCCTTGTAGCTCTCCAAAGAGAAATTGTGGATTGATGTTCTGTTTTAAAACCTCACTGTCACTCAGCTGACTGATGCAGAAAAGTTTGAGTCAACAGTCCTAGCCAAGGAAAACATTTTTTAGATTAATTGTGCCAGTGCCACTTTATAGAGTGACTTGCCAATACACTGTAAAGATCTGTAACATAAATATTTACATACAGTACTGTAGGTGACTGCATGGTATACTGTACTGTATAATATTGTCCCATGCAAAGTACTGTTGCCATTAACAAAAGAAGAATATCGTCACACTCCTCTTTGTGCAAATAAAGTGTTCACAAGGAGCACGAGTACTGGCTTTGGTGTACTAATGTGGAACACCACCTGAGCATTCCTGGGTTAAACCCGTGTCATTTGCACCGTTTTTGTGAAAAGCAGAAATTACATTGCTTTACAAATGTATTTTATTATTCATGTTAAAATGCAGAAAGAATCTAGATAAATTGTTACCTAATTTTTAAACATTGAACACAATACATTTACGATGAATTCACAATAAGACTTATACATTCTGTACGGTTGGTTTACTGCTAGTGTTACTGTCACCCTATGCTCACATACACTTGAATTTGAACTACACAGCAATTGGCAGGAAACATGGCACACAGTATGAAGGAATAAGAATCAGTATTTCTGTGTGGATTTGCACAGACACGAATGACGTGAATGTAAGAACATACGGGAATGCAAAACAAAACCAACAACAATTCTTGGACAGCACACAAGTTTTTGCCATAGTCAACAGATTCCTCCATTTATAAAGACCGTCCCGTGGCTGCGAGGTGTTAGTAGTATCTCATCATAAGGCAACTATTATCTTGTGTAAACTCAATAGTTATTGCATTTAAATGGAATGTTATCGCATTTAAACACAATGTTATCTTGTTAAAACGCCATATTTTTTCTCTGTGGCATTGATATATTTCTGTACAGTTACATAATTGTTCAATTATTTAAGCACATAATTGTAATACTTTAAACGAGGCCCCAAAATGCTTTTTTATGTAATTGTACGTTAAAAGAAATACATCCCTATGAGTAATGTGTTGTAGAAGAACTTTGCAAAAATCCCTTATTTGGCTTACTGAAATAAAAATAGGTTAATTGTTTAATATGCTAGTAAGCATTATGTTCCTCCAGGATTAGAGTTTGAGACCCCTGCTATGCAGGGAAGGGTGGTATGTGCATATGGATACATTAACACTCCTTTCTTGTGAAGAGTGTTTTGCCAAATACAAAACAGCTTTCATTGAAGACAAGCCCAGTTAAGGCCAGCCTGTGAAAGCTACTGTATGTCCAGCAGTAATACTGTCATTATACAAAATAGGCTCATATGCAGTATTATGCCTCAGAATAGAAACAGTAAAAACAAAATGTTCCAATTTATATTAATATTGCCCAGTCAATATCAGAGATTCACTGCAACCAACTGCAACCAAACACATTTTCTTTCACATGTCAGTTCTAAAGAAGATCATCAAGCAGCCACAATTTCACAATAAAATATTTTTTTTCCATATATATAATTATCCAGTAATGACCAAATGACCGCAGTCAAATGGTGGCTTTCACTGAAAGAGAAATATCTCCACAAACTACTGAAAACAACTTCAGATGTCATACCAGTGCCCTTCTGAGGTACTGTATGTATTAGGTCATGATGAAAATGTTCTGAATGTCCATGTTACGGAGAGGGACAGTTTTGGGGGCAGTTCTATAAATGTGTGGAAAAGCATCACACCCTCTCAAAGAACATGGTCAGCTCAGCAAGCTGGTCAACATTCAGAATAATTTCACAGCAATGTGATAGTCTCTGTGAGGGCCTTATTGTCATTGAGGCCTTGCTGTACCCTTGCTTCAGCCAGCATTGATTTAATGGAGTTTTTAATGAAAGTTTGGGAGGAATGAAGGCAGCCGAGCTCATTAAGCTCAGTTGCTGCATATTCCCACTAATTGTGAGGACCCCCCTATTCTCCTCGTCCAGTCCGTTCCCCCCACATTTCTTACCACCGTTCCATCGCCTCCATCACCTGCTATGTCATATCAGCTCCGCTCATCTCCCGGCCAGTCCTCACAGGATTCAGCTTCTTGCCGAAGATTGTGTTCTGTTGTCATCGCCCCTCCCTCATCACAAATCCAGCCTTCTTGTTCCTCTACAGCAAAGTCTCCAAGCAGCCCCTGCCTCACACGTGGACGGCCCCACCGCGGTTCACGTATATCTCCTCCCCCTTCTGCTGGATCGTTTCCTGTGATTACCAACTGGACCATGGCAAGCCTTCAGAGAACACTAAGAAAAATATGGTGTCCGATTTAAAAGAAATGCTTCCAAAAAAGCTCTGTTTTCGTTGTATCTATCTGCAGTCTACAAAAAAGCAAACTTCAGCTCTACAGCATTCCACGGCGCAATCTGATGATGTCAGCCGCGCAGCTGGTCTCCCTTCTAATACAAGGACCCCGAGGCTGCCCGCACATCTGCCTGTTGTGTCTTGTCGTGCTATATCTTTGTCTGCATCTCTTCCTTAACCAATCCATACCTTTGCTGGGCAACTGCACCCATCTTCTTCCACCCAGCCTCCTTCTCTAAACTCCGTGCTGCCGAGTCTAAGGCCCCAGGTCCAAGCCCCTCCCCCACCCCCTTCCTCTCTGTTTAATTTAATTTCTGCATTCTCCTCTGTCTTTGCCTCTGGTGTGCAACGTGGCCCAGGTTCCACTTGCTTGGTACCTTTGGCCTCGGTTTCTTCTCTTCCACCCCTGCTGCTCCTGCTGCTGTCTTCATGGCCCCGAGTTCATCCAGCAAACTACCTTCAGCACAGCCAGCAGGTAGCCCTCACCCTCCCCCACCCCCTGGCTTCCAAGATAACTCGGCAGCCTCCTCCTCCAGCCTACACTCCCGCTCCAGTTCCTCCACACCATTCTTTGACTTCTATCCCCCAAGGCACTGAACTTCAGGCCCCAGGTCTGTCTAACCCCTCCTACCATTATCTGCTTTCTTCTCTTTTTCCCTCCTATTGCTTCTCCTATTCCCGGCTTCCAACCCTGCATCAGTCATCTCATGCCTTCGGCCCCGGATTCCAATCGCTCCGCCCACTCTACTGGTGCCTGGGCACCAGGTGTGTCTGGTGTCCTACCTCAGGCCAAGCCCATGGGCGTCTTACTAAATCTTTTGTCTCTCCTATCCCCTGGTGTCCAACATAGCTCAGTGGCAGCTCCAACAATCCAACCTCTACCTTCTACTTCTTACAACCGGCTGTTCCCTCCTGCACCACCTCCTAGTCACACTCCTGCTTCCGTCTCTCCTGCCCCATCCACCCGTAACAGGGACTCTTCTCTCTGAACAACTGTTCCTCTTCCAGCTCCTCCTAATGCACTAATATTTAGTCCTCCCCCCGTTCCTCTCTCACTCTGGCAGCAACTTTTACGAGGTGAAGACGTCAATCTAGCTCACCTCTCTTCCTCCACCTAAAACACCTACTCTATAACAGTCGACTACGGCACGATCTCCGTTACTCTCAAATCTTCCAATCCTTACTCCGCTTCAGTCCTCACAATTTCTGATTGTTTTCTGAGTAAATACCCCCTCATAATCGACCTGTCAGCATCACATAACTCCTGCATGCCAAGCGTCAATTGTCTTATTCCCAGCTCCGACTTCTCCCTGCATTATGCCACAATTGACCAAGCCATTTCACTCATCAAAAAGAGTGTGCAGGTGCCTGGCTTGCTAAGGCTGACATCTCTAGAGCCTTTAAGGCGATGCCTCTCGACCCAGACTTCTGGCACCTCTTCGGTGTTTGTTGGCGGAATAAGTTCTTCTTTGCAGTCCACTTAACTTTCGGCTGCAAGAGAAGCCCAACGTTTTTGACACCTTAGCTGAAGCTCTCTGCTGGATCCTTTTAAATAACTACAGTACAAGCTTGCCTTTCCGTTTTTAGCCTCTATCCTGTTATGTGCGACTTCGCACCTTTCCAGAGCTTCACCTGCCAATCCTCTGTTCGTAAACGAGAAGGGCCTGATTGTGACCCGTTGCTGGTTTCTCTTTCACCTTCACAATGTACTCCTAACTGCTGGATTCCCTCCTGAACAATTCTCTGGTCATTCCTTCAGAACAGGGGCTGCTTCCTCTGCTGCTTGTCAAGGGACCCCAGAGTATCCCATCAAACAACTCAGCCGTTGGTCCTCCGAGGCCTATCACGCATACATTAAAACAAACCCTGATATCCTCAAGCAAGCATTTTCTCTCCTTGGGTGAAGTAGTTCAATGATCATTGTTTTTTTGCACTGGTGATTGGGGTCCCTCTTGGTTTTTTTGGGGGTTCTATCCTCCCCGTCCAACAGCCAGTTGGTTGGCCCTCAATCAAACGGGTTAAGTCAACTCTTCGCATCTCAATAATCAATTCTACTTTCTCTCGAACTTCGGCTGCTGTCATTCCTCGTGAAATGGAGTTTTTAATGAAAGTTCGGGAGGAATGAAGGCAGTCAAGCTCATTAAGCTCAGCTGCTGCAAATTCCCACTAATTCTGACGTAAGCACACAGTCTCCATATACAGTATACCAAACGTCACCCTCTCTTCTCCCTCGCTTGTTTCTTGCATCCCTCCTTTACCCCCTCTCCATCTTTGCGGCAGCCCAATTGGCTGCATGGGGGTCCTATCTTCCTCGTCTTAACGTCCGGGAGGTTGGCCCTCAGCCAAGCGGGTTAAGCCAAGTCTTCTTGGCATCTCAATAAACAATTCTACCTTCTCTCAACCTCCGGCTGCTGTCATTCCTCGCGAAGTACATCTTATACCTCATCATTACATCAGTTTGCCTCTGCACGCAGTTTGTTTATTTGGAACAGTATACTGTAGATTTCTTTTCTATTAAATACAAAAAGCAATCATGCGTATTGCGAAATTTTAACCCATAATATTTGAAGGAGATTGGGGATGTAAATGTTAAATTGTTGGTTCCATCAAGGAGGAATTGCTGAATAGAATAAAATAAAACATTTAAAAAAATGTTACAGTAGGCTGAGAGTGTGGGCTCCTTATAAGGATTCCTGTCTGATTCTAAATTCTTTCTTATGCTATTTCTCCTCAGAGCAGAAGTAGACAGAATCTCCACTGATGAATGTTACAGTACATTCAGACACTTTCATAAAGGAAGATGGTGATATTGCTTGAGAAACGTCATGTAAGATAGGACACAGATTTCTGAAATCCCCTTGCATTACATCTGGGAAGTCTGCACTTGCTATGTACTGTAAATGAAACTGAACTGCCACTAATTGTACAAATGTAATTAATTGTAAAAATGGAATAAAATGGTCAAATTTATCATTTGTCTTTTGACTTCAATAGCTTCAAATACATTCGCAGGTGCATTTTTTGTGTACTTCTGCATAAGGTTTTAAATAAACAGCTGCAACACCTACTTGAAGATGGCTTTTCAGTTGAGGTCTTTCAGTTGAGCACTGCACACATATACCTAAGCATTATCATGTAAGGTGATTTTTCAGTCTGTGCATCACAGCTGTGAGAGAGGCGGTATCTAAAGATGGGAATAATTTCTCTGTAAGTTATACACGGCTGCCTCATTTTTCCCCGTGTTTGGTTTATTAATAATATTTAGGCAGCTATGCTGTTTCCCTACCCAGCAAATGCATTCTGTTTCACCGAGGACTTACACCAGCATATTCAGCGTCCTTTTTAACTACTCATCTTTCAGTTGGACATGCATTTGAGGCCACTGTTTATCTAAAATAATAATTTATTTAAAATTATTTGATTTTAACTTTACCATCTTGATGTTCACTACAGTATGCCTGCCACCTTAGACTCGAAAGTCTGAGAATAAAGAAATAATTAGATTCTATATATTAAAATGGTTCGTGTTTTGCAATTTGCGTTTTTGCTTCATTTAAAATATATTTGCTTAAATTAATTTGCTTGTATTGGCATATATATACACACTATATATACTGTAATGTGGTGCTATATCATTCATGTTAAAACGGTAATTTGAAACCTTAACACGTATTTGAAATGTGATTAGCCTTCAAAAAGCAATAATAGCAGAGTACTTCACAAATTTGTGACTGTGGGTGCAGCACGACTTTCTATGCTCTACACTTAATATGCGCTTAAGGTTCGCTTCATGTAGGAAGGCTGGGGGACTGTCTTGCATGTCTCACACGTCTATTCCTATACTTCCTTTTGCATCAGCAGCTATAAGGGAACCATTCTGACAAGCTGCTGAATTATACCAGTACACTGGCCAGAAAAGTAAGCACTGCTCGTCTCTGGGAAAAGCAAATTCTGAAGAACAATGAACAACATTTTTTTTAATTTAATATATTTAGGAATCGTTTGCTGAATACACTTCCCAGCACGAAGATAAAGACGTATATTTAGTGGAACTGACCAGGGTAAAGCCAACCTGTCTGACAGATCTAGCTCACAATTGCTTTCCATTAATAACTTGTGAGTTTCTTCAATAAATAAATGATGCCCAACGGCCAGTTTTAGATAATAAATATAAATGTATGTGGTAGCACATTTTTTATTTTTTAATTTGATTTAGCATTTTTGCCTTGTATGTACCCTTTATGGCAGAACTCATGATAAAGATCCTACATCATTGGCTCACTGATGATGATGACAACAATAATAATAATAAAAATAATAATAATACATTTTATTTATTAAATATTTGAGTATTTAGAATTTGCATTTGTAAACAGGTAAAACCAGTAATAAATCAGATAAAACAATTTCTATTAAAACCAGGTTTTAACATTTTATATTAAAAAAACAGTAAAGAACCCCAAACAACTTTGTGAGTTGAAGTAGGCTTAAAAAATGTTGGAGTAATGATTTCCACAGTTACGGAGCTGCATGAAAGAAGGTTCTTTAGCACATTACATTATGTGGAACCTGGCTTTCGGCAGAATATGAAAAGCTGAGTTACAAAATTAAAGATCATTGGGTGCTTTAAATGTAAACAACATTTAAGACCTTAAATTTAAGACCTTAAGACCCACCAAAGGAAGCCAACATAATATAGAGAGGAACAGAATTACTATCTCTGGGTAATTTTATTTAGCAAACAAGATGTAGGATTCTGGAATATACAGGTGCCTCTACACAACAATAAGGAATTACAGTGGTGGAACTACAGTACCTTTTCAATTGTTGGCATCAGTTTTCCTAATCAAGGAGTAACAGTATTATAAGAATGGAAAAAAGATACCTTTGTGAGTTTACTAACATGATGCTATACTTGAGCTTCAGGTATAACAGGGATTCTAGCTTCAGTCAAGAATTTAATTTCAGTGCCATAAATGACACTGATGTCACACATGTTGTGTATCTTGCTGTTGTTAAGAACTAATAAAGATAATATATAAATAATTATAACATATAATTATAATTTATACTTAATATCAGATACAGTAGAGAACAGTTAAGTGACGAAACTGCAGCAGTAGTACAATACTGTAGTTTATTTAGAGCAACAGGTAATATCATCTATCAATCTATCCATTTTCTAATCACGTCTTCCAGTTCATGGTTGCAGAGAAGTCAGAATCTATCCTGACAAGCAATGGGTGACTCACTTGCAAGTTTCAGTTGCAGCTTCACATCAGACAGCACTGCCAGTCTCCCACTTGTTCAAATGAGTAAGCTTGCTATTAACTATAGTATTTGATTCATGTCCATGCCTATACACCATTCTTTGGATTCAGTCAGTTTTGAAATGACACCCATGGTTTTCATGCGGTTGAGTTCTTCGTGGACTTTTGTTGCAGTGTGGACAGAGAATAAGAAGTGACTACTTCTTCCCCTCAATAGCATAGTGCTCCATTGACCTGAGGAAATTCTGTTGAAAGCCCTAATGCTTTGTGAATCCTGCGTACTGTTTCAATTGTAGATCGACAATTGCTGAACCTGTTGTGTTGTATGGATAGTTTTCATCTAAAGTATCCTTGAGCAACAACAATGATGTTTTCTGGACCATAAAGGACTTTGTTAGGTATCAGAAACTTGCGTTTCATTGTAGCCAGAAGTTTTCCAGTGTCAGACCTAATCTTCAGATACTGTAAATATGGCTGACAGTTGTATTCTGTTACACACCTTGTCATTACTGAAACTGTGTAGCAAATTGAAACTAGATATTACAAAAGGAGTTCTCATCTTCCACTTTATTATATTTTATTACAATTGTCCATACTGTTGTTATCAAGCATTTTAAAGGAAAAAATGTAAAAAGTAGACAATATTGAGAGAATTGTTTGAAGGAAAAATGCAGTGTGTAGTACATTTTGTGTTAAAATGTTGACAATGTATTATTGTTAAAAATATATGTTTTATACATTGCAGGGGTTTTGTGAATTTACTGGGACAATTTATTAATTGTAGCAGTAATCACGAGATGATTCGTTATGGCTATTAGAAAATCAATCGATCAGTGGTGGATTCAATAAATGCGATACGTTTATTAATATATAAATTGTGCATATACAATATAACAATCTGCCTGGATACAGGTGGCAGATCTTACCGTGAAGGTTATCAAAATGCAAGGTATATAATCATGAAGAGATGCAAAACACAAAGAGATACAAAAAATATGCTTCAATATACTTTCTGACTGTGGGCAGTTCTGTCAAGATACTGCTCTGAATAGCATCTAATAAACATTTGATAATGTTGTTAAGTAATAGCATGGTCCATTTACTATTAGGTTATTGACTCTATATTAATGTTTTCTTCATTTATTAAGGATTATAAGGATTTTATACTGTATATGAATTTGCAGTCCCTATATTGAAGTGTTATTGACTAAAAGTTACGTGCATAAGCAACCCAAAGTCTGTTTTTTATTAAAATGAATTGTTGGCAGATAATCAGGGCAACATAATGACACGGTGATGATGTTGAGCAGGGAGTTAGGGTTATTGGCACTGAAAACTCAACTATAAAATATGTGCAGTCCATTTCCAATATTTGTTTTTTTCTCATACTGTGGTACAAGGTTATGCACAATAACTGCGTATTGAGATTTAGACCAGTTTCCCGAGGAGATACAAATCACTTTTACTGTTTTGAAATTCTCACCAGTGTATATATTATGAATCAGCTTATTCAGGATATCCTTTCTGATATGTAGATGATAGTCTGATACTGGGAAAGTGTTTAACGCCTTGCGAGTGTCACAAAACATTTCTGTTTCTCAACACTAATCCTGGACTACCCAGCACTTCAGGTAAGCAAGACCAGGACTAATTCTGATTTGGGTCTGTATAACTGTATAATATTTTCTAACGCACTTTGTCTCACATCCCTTTGATTATGAGAACATTAAATATTTAATGAGAATTTTTTTTTCACTTAATAAGCAGGGATTAGTTTGCAGTATAAGTGTGTATGTCATGTCATGTGTAGTGAACAAAAATGAATAATTTTATTTTTTTTCTAAAACGTTTTTACAAGCAGACAGCATTAGGGATGGGTTTTCAAATTTTGAGGGAAGTTTAACATGTCACTGCTTTCCTCAATTGCCTGGATAGAAAAATATAAAAAAAACTGAATATATAGAAAGATGTGTCTTTTGTAGGCACTACAGAAATTAATGTTTGGATATGTTTTGCAGGAAGATAAAAACACTTTCAAAGATGGCAAATTATAAGATTATCCCAAATTACACTGTATGAATGAAATTACATCATTATACAGTAGCACTGTATTCCGTGGTCAAAAAAGAATTTTCATCCTGTCTTCCAGTGGAAATGTCCCAGTGGAGTATGTATTACCATTATTTTCTTTTTTTTAAAAAAAGGAAGTGCAACGCATATTGGGAGTTATTCAGCATGAATAAAAAAAACTTCAATTGAAATCTCTGAAAATAAGGACACCTTCACTCACATTGTGCTATTAGGCTTGTACATTTTGCTTGTACATTTTGAAAGTTTGCATAACTGTAGGATAAAGTTTTTCCCAAACTAAATCTACATTTCCATAGAGCTTTTTTTTTAATTCGCCCAAACAAAATTTCTATAAATCCACTGAAATGGAAATGCTCTAGACCAGAGCAGTTATCACAAGAGCACAATCAATGACTAAGAAAAATGATACAGTACCGTGCTCTGTAGAGTGCTTGAGGCAGAAACATTTTCATTTCCCTAAATCATAAAGCCAAAATAGAGCATCATGGGAAGAAAGGGAGGAAACTGAGTGGTACAGTAAGTCATGCTTTAAAACAGGAGACACTCGCAAGGCTAGTTAGGCACTTTGTAACTTTCTTAGTAATGCATAACTAACACTGTACACGGGTTTCATGTTTTACTTACATGTATTAAGCCATTTACTAGCAATCAGCAAACTTTCAGTTATAAGATAGAAATACAAATAGGTGTCTTCTAATTTGAAATGCTATTCTTTTCCGGAGGGGGAGTTATGACTTGATTTTGTAATTGGCAGTGGTGAAGGAGAAGTGCAAACGAGAAACTCAGTGGAGCACTTCAGCAGGTCTCACAATAATCCACAGACAATGGGACTTTATTCACACAAGGTTTCTTTACAGAGGTAGAACAAAATACTTTGTATATATTTTTTTTGTGTTTCTGTACATATAATTTTTAATTAAAAATACGTAGAGACTAAGATAATCACCTGAAAGATGGACAACAATTGGAGAAATTGGTCTTCAGAATCTTTACTAGGGAAACATTAAAATTATTTAATTTCTCTTTATCATCATTAAAACACTGTTAAATGTGCAGCTGCATACATCTAATGCTCATAATGGTATGTTCCACCCTTGGTTTGTGGAAAGTGCTTCATACCTTGTGCAACTGTAAAGTGATTAACATGCGAAGAGTGTATGATGGGAAGCACTCTGTAAGCATAGTTTGCAACTCAGTGCCATAAAGATTTAGACTTTTCATTATGAGGGTGTTCTTTAAGTAAATGGATCACAATATATGAATATATGCTTTCAGTCGTTTTAATCGGTTCTGTATGTTGGTTGCTTTGCCAAGCTTTTCAAAATGCACGACAGTGAACAACTGTCTTTAGTTGAAAAAAAAAAATCCTTGGGCGAAAAGAAAAAAAAACAACAGCATAGTATACTTGCCAAGCTCAGCTGAAATCTTTTTACTATTAATGTACCGGCTTCACACAATCAGGCACTGACGAATGTCACAGAATCAGTTGTACGATTTACATTTCAAAAGAGGAACCCAAATATCATGGCCTGGCAATGGCTCTGCTACGTTATTTTGGCAAGAGCTTCTGTTTCTGAAACAATCCTATCCCCTTTTTGGACTTCAAACGGGTCAGTGTAAAAGAGTCACAAACCTCGCCATCTCAAACAAGAGCCTCTGAGAATGTCTGAGCAAATGTTAGCTGAATAACCACATTGCTGTTGAGTGCGGATAAGCCTTTAGAGATAAAAGACCTTCAATCAAACTTTGATCTTGGCAGAAATGAGTCTGGCGAGCTCACTTCATTCTGTGGTGGACAGGAAAGCTGGATCAAAGCAACACACGTGAAAGTGATGTTATAAATGCAAAGCCTTCACACAAACTGAATCGGTGTCCATGATTTTTGTTCTTACACAATACGTGCGTGAATGATAGACTAAGGTCTTGAGTTTCCTGGCATCATCAAACTTTACACTTCACTAAAATAAGTGACATCAATTAATTTGGTGATGATGAAAACAGCTGTATCTGTAAGAATCCTAATACGAGGAAGAAATAATAATTGTCCTATAGAATTCCCTCATCTGCACATAAATACTGGCCTTCTACAATAGGTCATGCACCGAGCAAAAAAGAGACAGATGTACAGGTAGGCATGTTTGTGTGAACTCCACTTTGTGCTTAGTGTTTTGTTATAGTTGCAATTCCTCAAGTCTAATCATTTTAATGTGGGAAGGCTCTGCATGAAATAATAATGAAGCATACAGTAACTCATTCATAGGGTATTAGTGGTTACTTACAGCTTGCTTTTTCCAATCATTATGATTAACATTTTTACGGATCTGTAAATTTGTGTGCGTGCTTACATTAGCATAACCAGTAAGCTGAAATTTTGTCATGCATCATTTCTTTTATGTCCAAAAACAAGATAGGATGGTTTGAACAATTAAATTGTGCCTTCTGGTTACATAAGAAAGTATAGTGTTACAGGAAAGGTAC
Organism: Atractosteus spatula; assembly: GCF_055471065.1. NCBI lineage: Eukaryota > Metazoa > Chordata > Actinopteri > Semionotiformes > Lepisosteidae > Atractosteus > Atractosteus spatula. The sequence continues at coordinate 52,631,258 of NC_142711.1, read as the reverse complement.
CCTGAACTGAGAGATCATTAGCATTACAATAGATTCTTTATAGCATCTGTGTACTGCTTTGTCATTGACATGAAAGGAAAACAGACAACTCATATACTGTACATGGAGATGATAAAGGGTGATTGAGGACATTGAGCTCCAGCCTCAACAGCTTCACTAAGACTGACAATACAGTGATAGGACCTTAAGAACTGTGTGGACCAAAATTTCAAGATGATCAGTTGCAGCACACTAGTCTTAAAAGTAAAATGCGGACAACACTAGCAGACTGACAAAACAGTCAACATATATGATTTGTCTCAAGGAATTAAGACTATTTACAGACAAAGACTTATTTTATTTTTACAGACACCAATTTCTGCAACAGCAGCATAGAACAAATGTTGAAGATCTAAACATTTAGAAATACCAGCTGTAGATTTACGCACATGACTTGAGATTTCTATCATGGGCCACACTAAAGAAATATTTAGAGTGGGTCTAAAGTAAAGCAAAAAAGAATGTGAAGATATTTATATTGCTTATACTTTTAATTATTACTCAACTGTCTCAATTTACTGTTACAATTGATTGAGTGCAGGCTTGGCTGCTACGTTATCCACATTTTTATACTTCTGCAAAACTAATGTTACAGTACATCAATATAAAAATCACATAAAACTATTAAGAGTGTTTTCAATACCTCCTGCTAATTGTACGGATACATCACTAAACAGTCAGTATTACTACAAACTCAATAACATACCGTACAGGAGTACAGCCAATCCTCATATATTTGAAAATGGAAACCCAAATTCCTTTTCAAGCCAATAAAATTCCCTGAAGTTTCCCTCTAGACAGAAATAGATGGTGTGACCCAGACCACACAACACACACTTCACTGTTCTAGAATTGAAATGTTTTTCTTTCATTTCTTAACTATTCGTTTTTCAAAGAACGATGCTTTGTATGTTTTTGAACGGTTTTTATCAGTACTTATTTATTTATTTTTATATATATATTTTGTCTGGAAACAACTTCTAACGGATTCCAAGAGAAAAAAAAAAAAAGAAGCTACACGGTTAAGATCAGGTCACAGTTTCTCGTACAACATTCACAAAGACCGAGAGGAGAAACGAAAGGAGAGGATCCTGGGGGGACTGTGCGCCGCTCCGAGCTCTCACTGTGGAAGAGCTTTGAGAATCGCATTCACCTCCTCCGCAACGGCTGTCAGTGCAAACTCGAACTGTTCCTGAGGAGGGAAGGAAAGGAGGGAGTTATCAGCGGTGAATCACGCGGTTCAAATCCACTGGCGGGCATTCGGCTACCTTTGAACAACTCGCCAGATTTTCTGTAACAGAAATGTATGCCTGGTGGTTCATCTTCCATCCCGAAAATCTTTTCTCCTCTCTTAGAATGCTCAATTCCCTGGTTCCCCCAAAAGACCAGAGGGTGAAAAGTGCTGTACGTGCTTCATCTTGCGGTTAGTTTGGATTGTGTTGAGGCAAAGGAAGGCAGATGTGTGTTTCTACCTAACTTTAGGACTGCAATTAGCATGCTTAAACTGCTTGTGAATTAATGAATTTGTGACTTGCAAATGAAGCAGACATATTTTACTATTTTTTAAAACTTAAAAAAAAATTCTTAAAGAAAACTGATTGCCTTATGGGTTACAGCTATTACACAATGGATTTTGTTAGCATAAGTGCCACAACCTGTGCAGTGATAATGGGAGCTATGGTTGAACATAAGGGTGTTTTACGTTATACATGCGAATACATCTGGGTGCCGAACACTCGTGAAAAGCATAGTGAAATTAACCCAACCCATCAATACACAAATTATTTGGAATATAAACCTCCAGTTTTGAATGACCGAACTTCTTCCATCTGAGGATCTATTCGGCTCCTTTGTTGTTCTCATGATGGGTTGGTTTATCAAACCTTATCACTTGGGACTCTGGCCAGTTCATTTCTGGAGAGAAACCCGACGTGTTTGAATTTCACATCTGACTCACTGCATTCCCTGATAAATTCCAGTGAGGACTGATTGGCTCATCTCACAATGACCTTGTGCTCGGGAAAGAAACTCTTTCAAGTCTCATTCTATGATTCATGCTGTAGGCCTGTATTTACAGCATGGTCATGCATACATAGGAAAAGGAAAACAGAGACGTTTGATAGCTGGCGAGATGAAAGCTACTTGACATTTTATCACTGTGTATTGAGCCAAAAAGAGTGAAACATGTTAAAGCAAAAAAAAAAACCAAAACATATCTAACATTAAAAAAAACTTAAAATATGCCATAAATGAAATATGGATACAGAATTGTTCTATAAATTATGGATGAAGGTAGGCTCATTTATTTTATATTTCACTGACACAGTACATCTGTCTTATGAGACATGTTTTCTATTTTACCACATGAATACAGTAATTTCAATTATTGAAACAAAAATGATTAATTTGATTAACTCGAGTAGAAAATAGTAGAGGACAAAAACATAGCTGTTTAAGTTCAATAGAAACATGCTTTGTAGTACTCTTTTTCACTGTGTAGACTACACACATTCGTGAAATTTGGTTAATTTCATCATAAAGTTAAGAACAATAATATTATTTTAATTGGGGTCATTGCAAAGAAATTATAGGCAATAGTATTAATATGATCATTTCATTATATAGGGTTTCTGTATTAAGTACTACCTAAATCTGTAGAATAAATATTTTGTGGAGGGTTACAGTGCATTACTGAATTATTTTATGCAGTAAAAATACACAGTTTGTATAGGGCACAAACATAAAATGTCTTGATAAAAACAATACGGTATGTATCTAAATAGTGAAATGAATATGGATGACTATTCATTTAAAGCCAGTGCTTGAAAATGTAATTCAGCTTTGATGTCCGGAACACCTGTTTCAGCCTTAGAAGGTCCAAAGTGAAATTAAAGCTCAACTCGAGAGCTTCCACTAGGGGGAGCCAAATCACAAGACCAGAGGACATACAATCAGCACGTTTGAAAATGTTACAACTTGTTTTAAATAAACTAAACACGGTATCTTATATATATAAAAAACATGTATCTATGGCTACAGTCTTGAAAACTGTTCTCATAAACCTTGACATATTTTCAGTACTTATTTTCAAGCTTCACTACTTACATCTACACTGTTGTAGGTGTTTGTACTGCTTACTTGTACACTGTTGGTCAAAAGCCAGATATGTTAGAATAAGAAGTTGCAGCATGTGAAATTCTGAACATGAGCAATTGAATTTAATTGTGACAACTTTGATTAATATTATTTAGTTTAGGTTGGGTAAGAAACATCCAAGCCTGTCATTTAGTCTTAAATTCACACTAATCAGAACATTCGAAAACCTGGTCAAGATGATAACATTGTGAATTTGTAGTAACCATCACCTTCACCAATCAAATATATCTGTATGGTGTTCATCATAATTAACAAAACCTGTTGCTCTCGGTCATTCATAAAGCTAAATGCTTTTGTACTTCAACATAATGATCTGTTAGTATTAATTGGTATCTTAAAATGGCTTAAAAAGGCTACAATTTCAAACTTCAACAGCACACAAAAAAAATGTACACAAACTTTAACATAGCACGGCATATCCTTGCTTCCTATTAAACACTGAAAAGCACTGTAGTCACTGACTCTTTACATTGTCTTACCACAAATTGGTTACTATGACTTTGTGTTTCACTGGACAAAATTAAAACAATCATTTATAAAAAGCAATTATTTCAAAGAACCCGATTTACTGAAACTGAGCAGGATAGAAAAGGAACCCCACCCTTCACCATTTTTTTCCTTTAGTATGTCAACATATTTTGCCTGTTTTTTCCATCAAAACCAGGGTGATGATTTGAACAGGCAGTCAATTAATTAATAGACACACTCATCAATGTAATGGACATAAAATGTCCTTGAAAAAGCTCACCCAAATCATCGTGAAGAGACAGATACAGTACATTCTCATAAATATGCACACAACATATATTTACTTATTACTGCACATTATGAATCATTAGCTTTGGCATCATTCACCACAAAAGTAAACAACTTTTAAGTACGTTATTTAAAAGCCACGTCTCAAAAGTCATACACGTCAGCCTTCTTGTGACATTTTTATTTTCCTTAGCCAATGAGATATTTCCCCATTCCTCCTCTGTTAGTTTTCAGAAAACTAAAAATTCAAATATACCCCTTTTTAAAAAAAAAACACCACCAGGCAAGACAGAGGCACAAATAAGTGCTGTAAAAAAATCAAATAAATAAACTTGGCTTTTTATTACTCCAGTATCAGGAACAATGCTTCTTGAATTATTTTTCTATAAATTATGGTTAATTAATTTCAGCTTTTGAATGCTACACGTTCTTTGAAAAAAATGGAGATTGTTTTCCTTATATTTGTGCGTTTTCTCAGTTCATAGGTATTTTATAAAAATACAAATCACTACTAAAAATATGTGTTTTTGAAGATGTATTTACACAATTGGAAAAATACATTTTTCTTAGTTGGTTAAGCCATAAACCAAACCATTGCTATGTTCACACATTTTTTAAATTAGAATTTTTAAGTATATAATAATCCTGTAGTAGCTACAGACATGATAGACTGTTCAGATTAGACAAATCAAGACATCAAGATATACTTAATTTATTTAACTATCCTCATGTAGAAGGACTTCTTTTTAAGTCATAAGGTCAGAATTCCTCAGTGAGAATGAGGAGTGAGCTGGTGAAACTTTAATTAATGAAGCACATTATACAATCTTTATTTAGATGAGAAAAAATCTGTGCTAGTGTTTTTCACAGAAGTGAATGACATTTGTGAAGTGACAGTGTCTAATTTTGCCCAAGGATTTGCTGTAATTGACATTTCGAAGCTGACTTTTAATGCACAGTCTTAAATTACTCTGAAAGCCTGTTATTCATCATTTGTATTCAGTGGCGAGAGTGCATGGTTTGTTTAAACCCATCAAAACAAATTCTCCGGAGAGCGTCTTGCTGGCATGTAATCAGATATTTTAAATTTGCCACGCGTCTGGATAAATGAATTAGGTACTTTAAAAAAGTGGCAAGGCAGTTAGGATGAGTCCATCCAGAAATCTGTTTTTACAGGACAAGTATATAAACAGAGGCCTATGCAACCTTTCTCCCTTGGAGCCTCAAACTCTGAATTTGTTCTGTGACTCACATCACTCAAATTTGTATGAAAACGTGCCCAAAACAAAGGATCTATGTACAACATCAAATCTTCTATTGTTAAAGAGCTTTAAATGTTACACAGAATTCTAGGGTGAAAAGCTACAGCATAAACTGACACATACTGTAAACAGCAATCCCTCTGAACCTAATTATGATGACTGCTTTCCAAGGAAGTATTGATGCATGGTTTTAGATTAAAAATAGATCATACATTACTTAATTATGTTGTGGCGGGTGTCTGTTATTGCAAAGTGAGGTATTAAAATGTGTATCAAATAATTGCTTTAAACTCACACTGCATTCCTAATGACTCTTGAACTGTTCCTTGTAGGGTATAAATGTGACTTTGCGGGGCTCCTGAGGTAAACAGTACAGAAATCCATAAACATCTTCTTTCAGGCACCATAGTGTGCCAAGTGAGAGTAATTTCTGTGTAAGGCACACATCTAGAGACAGGAAAAATACAGTTTTTGGAATTCAAAGCCTTGTAGTTTGTAATCCCTTTTAGAGATTCTTACAGTATCAAAACTGGGGGAATAATAACCGAATTTGATCATGGGTCCATCGCCTGCAAAATAGGCTCACCTTGGCACACACTTCAGAGACGAGGGTTCATTTAACACAGAGAACCCGTTCGCATTTTAAACCTGCATAGAAGTACAATTATGGTTTGTGGTGCCTATAAGTAGTGTTGCTGCATTTCTTCCCAGTCTACCCTTTAACAAATGCATTAGGATCCCCAGAGGAGTTCAGGACAGTACCTTTGTCTGGACCATGCCTGGTCTTTGGTCCCTCAAGTGTTCCAGGGTAGCTGCAATATCAATCTCTTTTGCACCTGCAAGAAACCACAAATTGGACGGAGTTCAAAGTACCAGTTAATCCAGCCTGCATCTGTCAATCTCCTGCTTACTCTGCTCCCTTTGGACCTGTGCGGCGATTGAAAATTATTACATTCACCCCCTCCACAGACTTTGGCAGGCAGCCGTAAATTGTATTTGGAGTCGGGAGTTTTTTTTTCAAAAAAAGGGAAATGATGTGTTTGTTTCACAGGAAGATGCAGACGTAATCCAAGACAAATGAGTGATGCATAAAAAATAAAATCAATGAACCGGGCTTTTTGCTGCTTCAGCTTCAGAAGCAATGCTCTGATCAGGGGATTCCCCTTTTTTTTGTGTAAAAGTCAGAGCCCTAGACATTGATGATATAAACAGGTTGAGCTCTTTCGGTCTGTGGGCAACCAGAGGTTTTTCAAATTCAAAGGCAAAGGCTTGCTGGAACTCCAGCTCACCCCAGTATAGATTTGTTCAGATGGCAGTGTTCCCAGTAACAGAAGCAGTGCTCTTAGCCCCGTGGAATGAAAAGCTGGCATGAACCCATGCTCCCTACTTAATGAACACTGGTATAACCATAAAGAAGCCTGCTATCTGGGTCTTGAACAAATTGGGTCTCAACTCCATGATCTCTTTGGCTATAGATGCTGGTTTAGGAGCCAAGTAAATCAAAGGCATCATGTTCTTAAAAAAGGAAAAAATAATAATCTTTAAAAAAGACATAAAAAGACTTTTTCTATGCAGACTGATGCATTTTAGCTTTTTAATGAGTTCCGTTTTTCCATGCAATCTTTATTTAAACACCCCTCACATTTAAGACGCAGAACGTATAAATCATTTGAGGAGCAACTCATGTTGATGACATCAATTAAAAAAAAATAAAGAGAACATTACATAAACTGAAATAGACTTCTGATGCCATTATCAAACATTCAAAATCGCAGTTTTAATCTTACATTTCATTTTGTTTTCTGAAGCCTATGCTTTTGTTGGAAAATCACATTATCTAGTAATGTGAACACCATGTTTGAACAACGGCAGCTAAATTAAGCATGCTGTGATAAATTCATGCACTGGTCTGTTTGATCAATTTTTTTTTCACCTTTAGACTGAATGACTTTAACAACCCAAGTGTTGTGGAGTTTCTAATAAACTAGACGTTGGAGGAGAACATAATGACTCATTTGAGATTCACTCGCAAAAATCTTTTCAAGGAAATACAAGAGAAAACCCGAGTCCTTAAAGACCTTTTGAAAGAGGAAAGCAGAGGCTGGTAATGCAGCTGGGCTCAGTCTGAAAGTACTCTTCCACTTTCATGTTAAGAAGTGTTGGACTCCAAAGTTAGGGACACTCTACAAAAAGGCCTCGGAAAAAAAAATGGCATTCTTGAGTAATTTACAATTCATTCTTCAAGCAAAAGGAAAGAGCGAGAACGATTTTGTGTCCAGGCTGCTGGCCCTTTGATCATGTTGATGAACACTGGAGCTGCAAACCTGGGCCTCAAACTTCTCAGGCCAGACAAAGAGGACCCAGGCCTAACAGGCTAGGCCGAGATTCCTGTCGGAACAAAACCTTTGGCTGCCTCACAGTGTGACAGCCTGGGAAAAGCCCCTCTCAGCAGGGTTAAGATGCCTACTTTGGCCTTTGATCTTTCATTAAGGCGAGAGCCGAAGCCCTGGTCAGGAGATTTCAAATAGTATACATAATAGGCAAAAGGGGAACAGGTCAAGAACAAATAAATGGGTTACCCATCCGGAGGGGGCCCTTTCATTGTTTCTTGGGCTAGTTTCACATGACTTATTTCGTATTATGCAACACTAAGCCCATACTTGGAATGGTATTTGACATTGCGTGGAACAATTGAGTCAATAAATGACATTTTTTACGTGATTCCTGCGCGATGAAGTCAAACTTCAGCTGTACAACTGGAACTACAGTTGTTGTTTTTAATTATTCCAAGATCAATTCGTGCTCCTGATTTTGAAGAGAACTTTTTTCATATCCACTGATTATCTCTGCCTCAATCTTCTCATTTAAAACCAAAAAAAACAAACAAACCACCTGTTACATGTTTTCAAAATCAGGAAATCAACGTAACACATTGAAAAAGGTAAGAGCTTTAAGATTGGGTAGTTTCCTTCCTTGCATTTACACATACATTACCCGCACATTTACCAAACCTTTCTTAAAATATTATAATTTATTTATAGCTCTATTTTATATGAGAATGTTCAGTTAGGCATTAATGTCACTGCAAAGTAATGCATTTAAAATCTTTGTGGTGCTGAAGTATTCATGGCTTTATTTGTTAGTACAGGAAATACATTTCTTAATGTTAATTTGTCTCCATACAGTATTTTTTCCACCCGTCATATTCATTGCACATTCACCTAAGGCTTCAGCCATCCTCTAATGCATCGCAGGGCCTGCTCCAGAAAATTGAGGCTTTAGTGTTGCCATAGTAACATCTCCACACAAGCGTTAAGAGAAAGAAAAGCCTTTCGACTCCCACCTTTGGCCATCTTATTGAGAACCATGTCAATCAGAATATACGTTCCACTTCTTCCAGAACCATCACTGTAAATAATGAGAGAAAAGCGCCATTAGCATGGCTAAAAAAGACACAAGCCTTTTATTCCCCCCAAGTTTTGTTGCACACAAGAGTATGTTTTTGTCTTAAATGAAAACAAATTGCTCATTTAGAATTTCAATATTATTGCTTGTTGTCAGAGGTTTCATGAGCAAACATAATGGGCTTGTTTGGTTAGAGTTCACTCCTAGAAGACGTTCAGTTGCTAACAGAAAGTGTGTCAATTCAATGGCTTCTTGAAAATCCAGAGCCAGCAGGGATGAGTCAGGATCCTTGTTTTGCTTTAGGTCATGTTTAGTTGACAATGATACTGTACCTCCCTGCAGATCTTGAAGGAACATTTGTAATCTGTGAATTATTTTCCAGGTAAAAGAGTTGACCTCCACTACTGATCTTATGGAAATGTCTAAAAAGTGCTGCATGCGCCATGCAGATATATAAAATACTAAAATAAATAATATTTCCACTTATCTGCACATATGTAAAAATCACTTGTATTAATGCATTTAATTTAAATCAATAAATGGTAGAATCTTAGGTTTGACTGTTTTCTAAAAAGAAACTCTGTCTAAATACTTGGATTTATTCCAGTTTTCTGCTCTCTCCACACTGTCTCCTGTAGATGACGTATTTTTAATACGATACTACAATATGGTTAATTAAATGAGTTTGTTTCAGGAAATGTGTTTCTGGAAATACAGAATTACAACTCTAATGAATTTTTCATTTAAAAATGAGGATGGTGGAAAGGGATCAACCATTAACCTGAATAAAAATGAAACCAAAGTTATGTTTTAAATAAGAGAATTGTACTTTTTTGTTCAACCAACAGCCAACTACAATATGCTGACATCCAGAACGATTTTTAAGTTTATGTTATGTTCTGACAGCCTCCAACTGTAAGGACAGAAAATGCAAGAAGCATTTACGAACCATGCTTTGCTAATCTTCCTGTGAATTGAGCTTTTGTGCCTCCAGGCATAAGGTAATATTCAATGTGAAGATGTCTCTCTAGGTGACAGCCGCTATGTCATACACAGGAATTCAATATCTTTGTTTCCCTATTGATTGTGATGCAGTATAATCAAAATGAACTTTCAAAGTTCCGTGATTTTTTATGCTTTGATTTCTCTTGAGTGCAAACAAAAAGCATAACAGCTATAAGCTTCCTTACTAGCTGTCTATGTACCTGCATTGCTCCTTGACAACACATGCGTTGTTTCTGCAAATACAGTACCATCCTCCAAGCTGTTTATCTGCTTTATCAGTGTTTAAACAGCCACCAAAAAAAAGAAATACAACTGCAGTCTGTGCAAATATGCCCAATGATATTATATGGCATCGCCTTCAAATACATATTTTATATGTACGATTGGAAATGGAAAAGTGGTGGCAAGAATTTTTCCTACCTGTGTTGTCGTTTTTATTATAGATTGATTCAAATACAAGTGATGGATATCGAGCCACTTAGTACAAGATTACAGTAACATCTGACATCCTGTTAAGATGTTTTTTTTTCTCTGATGCCCTGAACTGTCCTGGGGTGCTTACAATACAGCCATTGTATTATATGATATGACTTAAATGCCATGTGCTGTATAGCATTGCGATTTCTGACCAGTATCTCTTCTGTAATCCTTGATTTTGTCTTAAGCTATCCTTGGTAGGCCAGTGTCCTTGGAAAACCAAACAATTGCCTGTTTTTGCTTTGCTTTATGCCCTCCCACCAGTTCCAAAGTCCTATCATTTTCTACAGATATAAGGGGTCACCTTTAAAAGGAACAATGCCATAATGTACGGTATGTAGCCTTACCTTACTGTACACATATGTGTATACAGTATATAGAATTATATATAATAGGCCAAGCTACAAGACACCCATTTGTTTTAGTGTGCTCCAGTTTGTGCTTGGTCCTTTACTGTTCTCTAATGCCTTTGTTAATCCTACAAATCAAAAATGGTCATTATAATACTGTATGTGCATGGACATCACACATACTGTACAGTAGATGTCCAATCATTTCAATATATTTCATATACTGAAGAAGAGTGTGAGTAAAAACCAACGACAGTCATAGAAGATAAAATACAATTGATCTTCCGATTACATTAGATAACTTGGCTTCTATGCCTTTCAGGAAATGCTCGTAGGTGCCTTGGTAAATACTTGCCTGCAGTGGACTATTATTGGACAAGAACGGCCCCTGTAGCACTTGTTAACCTTTCTGCAACAAAACAGAAAAAAAACATATCATAAACATTAAGGTACTGCTTAGGAAATACTCAACCATGACTTAATTAGATTAAATATGTTTAAATTCCATTCATTTTACAGAACAATAGGTCTCCAACACTCACAATGACTACAATATCAGAGGTGTATACTGTATAATTACTTTAGTGCAAATACATTTAGTCAGGTCTAGAGCTTTTGTGCTGTAGTTAAATATTAATTTATATGTCACCATATATAGATTAGGATGTTGCATTTTGGTGCACCGAACATGCATTTGAAGAGAAAAATGACATTTGTTAATTAGTTAATCTATATTTTAAATAAAAATGCATAATAAAGCACAAAATAAAATTAGTACACACGTTAACTAGTAAACATAATGTGCCTTCCTAACAAGAGTAAAAAATATGTATCCCTTCCAATACCATGTTTTTAAATGGTGAGGCAAAAGTCACAACCTTCAGTGCTTAAACTCATTAATTAAACAGATCACATGACAGGAAAGACCCAACTGTAATAATGAGTTTTATTGAGTTGTAATAATGAATTAACTGGCAGTTGTTATGGAAATCTGGGTTTAATATTTTTAAGTGTGTTGTAAAAAAATAACATTGTGGAAAAAATAGGGTTAAGTTTTCTCTTGAAATCCCGATTATAATAGAATAGTTTGTGTCAAGCAATTATTAAGCAAAAATAAATCACAGGGACATCAATCTAACTGAAGTCCTGAATCTTTTTTTAAATACTAACCATAATAATTTCAGATTATGAAAAAAAATAGATATGAACACATAAATACCATCACCAAGATGATTTTCAAAATCTTTGTAACCTCTAATAATTTAAATGCATTTGCCATATGTGTATGATTACCAGGACAACTCAAATGTCCAAAAAGTACTACAGATGAAAATATTCATACCTTTTGCAATTAAAACAAAGAAACACATTGTAATTGTCTTAGATAGTCTAGCTCCAAAAAATATTAACTACAAATAAGACACCTGAATCTGCAGTTCATCTTTCCTCCATAAATAACAGCATCACAATTCACACCATGGGATATTGTGATCCTAACACATTAAGTTTTTTAAGGAATTTAAAATGAAGAAAGAAAACTAACACAATAACAAAAGAAGTAATTGCAAGGGAAAGTAATCATTGATACAAACCAGCTTTTAGTTCATTTTAAACATAGTGAAAAAAAGGGGTTTCATCATGCAAATTATTGGCAAGCAAAGGTCAAAGGTCGTTAGTGGCTGTAAAAAGGGGAGTTCCCACAAAAGTCCCTGCTGCAGAGTCACAGTTTCCAATGATCACTTTTGTGACTATGCAACTGGGCTCATATTACTAGCTGCAACATCACAAAAATGACACTGGCAACCGCTAATTAGCTGGCAAAAAAATAAGAGTATGTTCATTCGGAATGTGAGTCGTGTTAGTAAATACTGTGGCACACAGCGAGAAATTAGAGTGCAATTTATATTTTAAAAAGCCCTCACATGTAATACTAATTATCTTTTAGCTTTGTGATCTTTCTTTAAAGTGCAAATTTCCTCCCTCTAGGCTTAAGAAAATATTTAATTAGACATGTCAACGTGAGACGAACAAGCCTGTCTGGAACCATAACGTTTCTTCTAACAGGAGGAAAAGTGGAGTAAAAAATGTCAAATGGAACTAAGAGCTCAGGATTTTAAGATTTGTAAAAACTAGCTAGTGAGACAGTGCACTCTGTTTAATGCCTTTTTTATGTTCAAGTTCAGCACTGCCACAGCTTGAAAGTCATCAGATGGCCATCACAAGTATTGACATACTGTACAGTAGAAAACAACAACTGGAAAACGTCAAAGTTAGTTTGCGTTATCAAGTATAAATTACAACTATATGCCACTTATTAATTTACCTGTACTGATTTTTCATTTGAGTAATTATGCCAGCATGAGTGGCTGCAAAATGTGTCAGTATGATTTTAAGAGCCCCTTCCCCTGCACCTCATTCACATACTGTATCTATTCCCCCACAAAAGCTTTCTGCCATTGCTCTAATCGCAACAGCACCAGGAAGACAGACAACCACTGAAACTCCTTGATTCAAGGGCTTGTATCTTGGTTCAGTGTTTCACAAAATTAATATATTGCCTAGATATGTCTTTGGTTGCTTTTGGGTGTGGTCAACAAAATATCTTCCTTACCAGCTACTCCGTAGCTTGCTATATAATTTGGGAGACATTTCCGATCCTTAAGACTTTTCATTGTTTTGTCCTTATGCCATTTTTGAAAAACCACATAAGACATTGACAGGTGTCATACTGTTTTCCTTCACGGATGCTTTCGTAAAGGGACTTTTTGTTCCTAACTAGGCGATAATACAATTTCTTTCTTGTTGCATTTGAGCCATAAAGGCCAGTTAACCAAAGAGCAGTGTGGAGCTGTTTCTTATGTTATTATGGAGCTCTGTATTTATTATGATATAAATGGATTTAAAAAAACTTACAAACACACAAATATATGCCTTTTAAAACGACAAAACAAGAAGACCAAAGGAAAAAAAAAAGCTGGCAGAGGAATCAATTTAGATTAAAATGGTCAAAACCAAGTCACGTTAATAACATGAGACAGACCCTATAGAGGTTTGCTATGGGTGTACCTGCGGAAGTCCAGCAACGATCTGGTGGATTCTGGAACACTCTTGTTCATCCAGGTGAGGAAGTGGAACTGAGTCACGGTGCGCGTCTCATTCGTTTGCATGTTCTTCAAGTAGAAACTTCGCACTAAGAAGTCCTCACACCAAATGTGCTCTGATACCAGATTTACCTTCATCGAGAAAGAAAAAGCACAAGACATGGGTGTACGAAAAGCACAAACAAAAATGTTATGCCAGCAGAAATTCCGGACTTTGTTGGTCCATGCATGTTTAGAGACATGATTGCATTCAAAGAAATTCAATTTCAAATGACGGAGAGTATTTCTTTCTCTAAAAGGCTCGCAAACCTTTTAGGCACAATGGTCACATTGGCTCGTATTAGCAAAAGAGGTTAGGTTTGCAGAAAACATTTTTCTGTATTACTGTTTCTAAAATTACATTTTCTCTCTATCCAGTGTAATTAATAATAGTATTTACAGCTGCTTAAAATCCTTACGGATCCCTAATGCTTTTGGTTAAATGAGGAGGGTAAATCAGAAGAGATGGTTTTCAGATTGTTTTTTACTTTTGATTTTGAAGTGGAATTCTGAGTTCAGCTCACAAGAAAGATATAATCAATGGTAGTACGTGAGCAGCAGTACTGTATAGCCTGAGTAGGTAAAATTCCAGCTTTTGGTATGGATTTATTTTTTGAAATAGATAAATCAGCTCCAAGCAAAATTACAGTAAGACACTGAATCTTTAAATAAAACTATAGACTTTGAACAGACAGATACCGTTTATGACTTTGAGCCTTTTTTTTTGGCAGTTCGCAAAACACATTAATTGACCCCCTGCAATCACTTGGTAACACTGCAGGGTATTTCTAAACAAAATTAGTGTAAAGAAAGCAAAACACATAGGTTCCCCAACCAAGTTTCCCCAAATAATAACGTATGTCACCTCTTAATTATTTGTGAATTACATCTGAATTAACTAAATAAGTACAGGTTTTATCACAACATGTAGTTCTGTTTTTTTTACCTCATAAATATGGTAAAGGTTTGAACCCTCATCTGGCCAATAGTGGTAGCACTGTTTGACTCCATTTTCCGTGAGGGGTGTCAGCATGACAATAACAACGCAGCCGTTTTCCCACACCATCTGCAGACAAAGAGACAAGCTATGGTCACAATGTGACTGCCTAATTACTGTGTGACATGTATAAATACTGCACTCAGACACACAATTAAAATTCACTCCAGTCAGAGGCAAATTTTTCCTTTCCTATTATATGGTTTTATCATGCAGCTGCTCTTAAAGCATCGACAAAAAAGGGAGACAGGAAACGCAATTTGTTCGAAACGTATCCTCTTTAAGAACATCCTCACAATATACGTTGTTTTGTACCTCGAAACAGAAAAGAGCAAATTTATCATCTCTTTCATCTTTTGCGGGCAAAATTGAATCCCTTTGTTCAGCTGCACTACCTTTCTTAAAAAAGAACAATATGAAATTTGCAATCAGGCAGATTATGAATGGACTGCTTTATTAAAAGGCACATCTCGATTTTTTAATGCAGTGATACCAAAACATTTTTATTTCCATAATTTGCATTACCATTGCCTCGTCCCTAAATGATCATTTTAATTAGCAAGCCAACGTAGGTGGTGCAATTTTCATTGGTATTATACTCTATTCTGGGCCATTCTCATTATATCCCCCATCTTTTGTACAGTTTGTACTTTATTCTTCCTTTGTCAAAGTATCACAAGAATTAGCTTTTAGGAATACATCTTCTCTTTATACTCAGTAAGACACTCTGGTGGTGTAGAAAAAAACAATGCATCTTTTCTCTGGCTCTCAATATCTTTGGTGTATGGATTCTAAAAAGATCTTGTCTGTATCAGAAAATGCCCCCCATCCAACTTTTCTTCCTTTTTTCTAGCTTGACTACATTGGTTCATTTCATCTTATAACGATTTAATGTGCCTTTGGAAAGCTCAGAAGCCCTTTGAAGCCATTACAAAAATGAGGGAAAACACTGGTTTTATGAGAGCAATAAAACACAATGGTCTTGACTATAAACTAATCATGTAGCTCTCAATTTCAACCCAAGAGAAACATTACACAGCCTACTCATTTAGAGATAGAATGATGAGAGAGGAGGTGTGTCTGGTATTAAGAATGCAATGAGTTTTCTAGCAGCTTATTTTTATGGCCTATCAGCATGAATAAAATGTAAACGACAAACATACTTAAAATGATCATTAATATTAATATTATTTTAGTTGCCAATTAATTTAGATGCCTTAAGACAAAAAATCTACAGATAAAAATTTACAAACGGAGCTCTAGTGCAAAATAGCATTAAAGCCATAGTTGAATCATACAATTAATGTTTAGCAGAAATATAGAAATAAATGAAATAAGTTTACTTTGGCAACATTATTAGAAGTAAACTAGCAAATGAATAAAACAATATCCGGGGACCCTGGGGATAGGATGTTATTAGTTCTTTAATATTATACTACTATAGAAACAGAATTAAAACTAATGTGAATATATATATATATGCATCAGAATGAAAAAGCTCTAAAGGTTAATAATAGAAAAGGCTTTGAAGATGCATTTGTAAAGTATTGGTCTTTCTTCATCTTAACTCGGTTTTAGAAGCACGTTTAGCCCAGTGCTGATTGGCTTTTTCAATGAGCTAGGAAAAAAAAAAGCATGAGGAGAATTCAAGTAATCACCATGCAGGCCAAGTGAAAAGCCCCAATGTGCTGAGAGACAGGAGGAGATTAAGGACACTCTTTCAAAAGTGCAGCAGCAGCCCAGTAGGGATTAGATTGTGAACAAATTTAAAGAGTGGCCTTGTCCCTGTTACATTGTTTGCGTGTTTTGCAAATTATTCTCCGAATCTAGTATGGTACCTCAGAAATGATACTGAGCTCAAGGCTAATGCATATTCCAGTTACATGAGCAATCTGTAGTCTAATGTCTAAAAAGCCTAGAGCAAACATGAGCTATCTCACTGTGAATAAAAGAGCTTCAAAAACAGGGGGGGGAGGTAAAAAAATATTTTTTTGACACATCATTTGAACAAATTGTCCACAGAAACATTTAAAACAAATTGTTAAATTATGAATATGTGAATGTAAACCTGTCTTATTTTTGATGTAGCACAGATGTGACAATCAGTCAGTATAGCAAAGAGGTCATCATTTTTTCCCCTAAATTAACCAGTATTTAAGGGGGTACATGCAACCTAAAATCATTTAAAGAAATAATAGAAGAACAAAATGTAGAACTTCAGAATTTCAGAATTATAGCTATAATTCAATCTGTTATCCAAAACAGAGGCAGAAGAACAAAAGCCTTCAGGCACATCACATTACAAACACCATAAAAACAAGTCTTATTTTGTTTTATTAGAATATTTTAAATAGTACTGAAATAGAGGAAATGTTATTCCCTCTTCATATACATTCATATGTATGTAGTAACATAAACAATTACTGATATATGGTATGTTAATGACATTCAAATATAGATACATAAGGTGTGTACCATTTTCATTTTTATTTCTGTTATGTATGTTTTATTATTAAAGTTGAGCTAATATGAACTGTGAGTCAAATTCAGTGTGTATAACTTTACATTTTTGAGAATACATTTCTTCCTTTACAACGACAGTATTTGCTCTTGTTCTCTCTAGTTTGCTCTAGTTTTCCTAAGAAAAATCTGAAGTCCAATGAATTAAAGTGCTATTAACCAAGGCCTGAACATTATTATTTCGCTCAGAAATGTTGATTGCCATGTATGGATGCTTTGACATTACATTTCAGTAAATACACATACTGTATATTTGTAAAAACCATAGATTAATTGATAACCATGATGCTTAACTAGGTTTGCAGCATAGACAACAAAACAGAAACTGTCCTACAAGTTCTTGCTCCACATTTTAAAAAACAATTATTTGATTATTTTTATCATGAAGCGGTTCTGGGTGGTTTTACGTAAAAGGTACAATATTAAAGTAACATGATCATTTTTAGCTTATTCCCACTTGCATTACGAACTTCAGATTACACCCATCATTTTGCACAAGCATTTTCAACTGTCGAAAATGCCTCGTGAATGTACTCCTTCAAAATACGAGCAGGCCTGAGTCAGTTCAGTTTCTGATTCTGCTCGGACAAATCTTAATTTCCAAACAGGCAACTGCTTCCAATGTCAGCTACAGTAACAGAAAGCAGCCATTCTTAATTGTGCAAGATGGTCACTTCAGTTTTAACAAGATGCAGGGAGTGGAATCCTTGAACAAGATTCAGGTCTTAGGAACCCCCAATTCCACATTAGATGGTAAAAAGAAATTATTGTGGCCACCTGACTTGCATAATTTTTACAAATGTAAACTGAATGAAGGCTTCACAAAATGTTTAAATGTTGTCATTAAAGATATCATTTGCATGTGATGTTGCTGTCATTGACACACTCAAGAACCAAAGTGAAGCACTCCTAAATAGAATATATAAAGTCTTGACATAAACTGAAATAAAACTTCCCTATGATAAAACATGAAAGAACATGGTGTTTCATCTGAATAAAGACAAGTAAATAGAAGGCATCAAGACTCAAGTTCAAAGCTTTACAAGTACCATATCATTGTAAGGCTAAAGCAACTTCATTAAAGAAATGAGTAATCCGAATGCCATCAAAAGACTCCATTCCAATTAAATACAGACCGATATCTGTATTCACAGTACTTTGTAAAATGCACAGAATCTGGATAGATAAGGGAAGAACATTATTCCACCTAGTTAATTTACTGATGCTTTATTAAAATAAGGCAATGCTTATGAAGAAAAAAATCTATGAATATATGAATAAGATTTAGACGACTTCTTCCTCTATACAGTATGCCACATTATCCGGTACAAAAGGTATAGTTTGGTTGTATGAAAAGTTAATAATAATAAACGTCTGTTAAAGGGATGCATTCATATTAGAAAATTAGCATCTACTAATACTGGAAATGGGCTGTAGTACTGTAGGTACCAGTTTAAAATTAGCAACAATTAATAACTAACCATGATTTGCCTGGGCATTGTACTTCAGACCACAAAACATTTTAGACATGGAGAAGATTAGACGGGAAGAAATTACAGGTATAGAAAACAATGTAATATTTCATGGACTTAAATTATCATTGTAAACTGGTGAGGCAGGCGTGGGTTGGTGATGGTATTGCTATAGTTGAATAATTAATTAAGGAATAATCATATGCATTTTTATCATGACCATGTTGATTTAAGAGTGTTTCATTTTATGATCACGACAATTTGTGTCACAGTTTCCATCCAATATATTTCAATGAGAATTCCTTAAAAAAACATTCCAAAAATCAAAAAATGAAATACACACGTAAAAGGAAATACATGTAATGCAGTAATTCTTAACAATTATCATTAGAAGCTAGCAGATTCAAAGTTTAAAGTTACACCATGACACCATGAGAGTCTTCTTAACCTGAACTGCCATTTTTTGGTTTCTGTAAGTCCACAGAAAAGAGACAATGTGAAAAATTAATTAAACATCAATTTGTGAAATGACCAGCTTGTATCAGAAAAAATGGGAATGAAACTGCAAATGAAAATTCTATACAGGCAGAAACCTTAACCTACTTGCAATGACAGGATAATATAGCCTAGTGTTTACTGTTTACCAGATACAGTCTACAGGACCATTAAATCTTAATTGAATCATTTTTGCATGGGCCTTCATTGCAAGCTTTAAGTGAAGCTTCATATTTAAATAAAGAGATGTGCAGTATGAAGAAAAGTGCAGTACCAACCCTTGCTAGTTTATGTAAATTACGCCATTTTTAAAGAACTCGGCAAAAAGACCTGGAAAGGGATTATTTTCAGTATGGTTTTAATGTGAATGACAGTATTGTATGTGTACAAATTACACAATTACATTAAAAATGACACAATTACATAATCTATTCGCCTACATTTGGTATTTTTCAGCAAGCCCACCTCTTGGCTTAAGTTTATTTAATTGTCTTAAAATATTATTGACAGATTGCTACTATGAGTCACTCAATCACTTTAAACACACTGTCACTGCATTTATCTACACATATTTAATGAGTTTATTTAACACAAGTTTCATAGCCCCATGGAAAAAATAACTCTAGAATCCCGAAATGTGAAGGGACTTAATCACAAAGCTAATATATTGCAGATTTATGTGGTAATTTTAAAATATAGGCTTCTGTGTTTTATATGGTACAATACAGATGAGAGAGAATACAAGGTATTTTAATGGATTAATTCCTTACTGTCTGCTAAAGAAGGAAAACAGCTTTGGAAATTGTTTTTTGTATATATTTACTGCCTGTATTTTTTATTCAAATACATTGAGAATAAGCAAGCAAATAAATTGTAATAACACATCCTCCAATCCATTTAGTGGGTTACTTCTGTCACACGCAATATATTATTCTACAGTACTACTGTATAGCAGAATACAGTACATTCAAGTGCTCTGTAGAGTCCTGTGTCAACCAGAATTTCTTAAACAACAGATTCACATTTTATACGTCTAGGAAGAGTGATTCTATTGTTGTCTTTTCTTTTCTGCCTCAGATGGAAAAAATAACATTTGTGACAGAGTACACACATAAATAAATACACACTATAGGATTAAAATAAAAAAAAATCCAAACTGAATTAGGACTGTAGCATGAATTAAAAACATCTTCTGTGAATTTGTTAATGTATAAAAGAGATAACTCATGCAGATAAAGTAAAGATGCATGGGCAGCAATTCATGTCCTTATACATCCATTTTCTATTTTAAAAACAGTACACAAAATTTGAGTTTGGCATTTTTTTGGTTTGCAGAGAGCAGATGGTAGATTACAGTTTCTGACAGATAACAGGAATCAGAGGTATTACTCTGCATGGTGCTAAAGTTATTGGTTACAGACTCCATGCAACTCTGCAATGGTATTTAAAGTCATCTCCCAAATGAAATTGTGTCTACAACTGTTTCATTGTGCTGTTATTATTGTACAATGTTGGGACTTCTGCTCGACAAATTACAGGTGGAGTTTTGATTGCTTAAAACATTGCTGTTACATGAAATATGATTCAAGAATGGATTTGTAGCAAGGTGCCATATGTACATATATCTCTTAGAAGACTTCAATTCATTGTCACAAGCATCCTTAGAATTCTTTCTTGTTAGAACTGACCAGACAAAGCACTGTTTATATTCCATGGTTCTAATATGATTGATAGCACATTATACCATATGTATTGTGCATGTGTTCAAGTTTCTAATGTCTGAATTAACTTTTCTGTATTGAGGGCTTAACTTGCAACACATAATGTATCTGCATGGCACTTTATATAAGATCACAATTACCCTTATTTATTGTGTGCCTTACAAGAGCAGGTAAGGGGTCGTGTTTATATGTATTATTAAAGACTGGTATTAAATGTTTTACTGTAATGATCTGTTTTGCGTTGCTCATGAAGGTGAACTTTAAGAAACTGGGGGGTTTCTTTACATAGCATCAGCTCAGAATGGCTGCAACAGAACTGAGTCCAGGAGCAACTCTCGACTGGTTGAGTGCAAGTCCCTGAGAAGCTTGTCCTGTGGCAGGTCGGAGGCCTCACAACACTGACCCATGGTACCATTGTGCACTTTGTTTAAAGGACGCGGGCATACAAAAGTCTTATCATCCAATAGTAAAGCAGCTCTCCCTGGGCCTGGGTTTGTGCAGGAATGGAATCTCTTAAGAGATTTTTTAAAATTAGTGGGTTTATTAATATAAGCTTAATGAACATAATGCTGTGCCAATAATACTCGGCCTTGAACATGAATCTGTACAGACAACTGAGAAGAAAACTGTTTTTTTTTTCAGTGTCAGATTTGCTGCACCACAATCAAGGAAAAACTGAAAAGCCAGCAAGTTTTGCGGTACTGTATATCACTCAAGTTCAACTGCTACTTCATTTTATTAAATATTTTATCTGCCTTTGTAAAGAAGCCTTTCTAATTCCTAGAGAAATTATTTTGCCTTCATGCCTTACCTTTGTATTACACTATACTGTTTTCATATCAGCAAAGGCAATCTTTATCGTATTCTTAGTCTGAGAATTTGTATTTACAAAAGTTTAAAAACTTCAGCTTCACTGATAAAATGATATGTAAAAAATAATATTTAATATGAAATTATAATTTATTTCAGAAATATTGATGTTCACTTCAACGTTATGTTCACTACCTTCAATTCTGAATAATTGTGCAATGGTAAACATTTTAAATAAAAAAATGTCACATTTTCCACGTATTCTTTTACTTCCACATTTCTTTTACTTCTCTCAGCTTCTAAGAAAAATAAAGCCCATTGCTTACATTAGAATTAATTTGAAATAAGAAACACTGAGCACTGTTCTCTTTTCAGTTAGCTGTCAGAATTCATGACCTGATCACTGTGTTTGGATAATTCCAACACACTGGAAAAGCAATAATCCTCTTACAGTACATCCCCATACAGAGAAATCAGAATATGAGGACTGAGCTCCAATATGGATCTGCTAAATCTATTCACTCTATTTAAAAATTAATTGAGGTTTATAAAATGAATCTTCAGCAGGTGAAGATGAGAATAGACACCTAATGTTTTATACACATACTGATTATTCTGCTTGAACCATGTACACAAATTTTAATTAATTGTTAATAATCAGGCATTCAGCTCTGTCTTAGCGGCTGTGGAAAAGAAGTAAGACCACACAGAAAAGAAAAAAAACATCCATAAAACAATGCATATATAAAAATAAAAGACTCTAAAATCATGTTACCAAATGTATTGAAATACAGGTTAAATATCACAGAAACGTCCAGCAAACCTTAACCATATCTGTGTTCTGCCAAACAAATGAGAAAGCAAACAAACATAAAACTATATTACAACAATGTGCAGATTTATTCCTAATTTACAGTTTATGCTACACTGAAGTTCTGGTCAAACAGGAGCTCTCAAAGTCCTAACCTTCCAATGGTGCTCTTTATAAACATTCTAGACTTATTTGTGATATACAGTACTACATCATTGTGTATATATATGATACTGACAAATGGCTTTTCAAGTAGATTTTCAGTGTGATGAGTTACTTGTTTAAAGAGGATTCCAAGAAAATAAAAATCAGTAGTTTAATCGAAAAATCAGTAGTTTAAGTGTGGATTCCCAGTACTTGAACTGCTGCACTTTGAGGAAGAACCTTAATTAGGGGATTTATTTTGTAAACATAATACCAAGGACAAAATTAATTCCGTTTATGAATAATAATTAGAGCTGCCTGTATGTTACCTGCCAAAAGTCTGCAACAGTAGCCGGCAGTGGACCTTGTGTGGCGATATAGGCAGGGTTCCGCGGGTCGTGGTCCATCTGGACAGAGATAAATGAAGAGAGATGGGGTTAGCAGATTGCTTTCACTGTGATTGATTACACAAGGTCTGAATAATCAGTGGCTAAATCAGTTAACTGCAATGTAAAGGCCTTGTAAAAGTCTGATAAGCTAGACCTTCACCCAGAATCAGACAAACAGCCTTCAGATCCCGTTTATGACACCAGCAAAGCGTATGAATTTAATGACCATAAGCAAGTCTTTTCTAAAATCTTCAACATGCAGTCCAGTCAGTGGGTGTTAAGCGTGTAGCTGGGAAGCTGTGAAAGAGAATAGGCAAAGGAAACTTCTGAGCAGTACTGTTTTGCTTCCAACAAAGAAAATTCGATTTCCACTCTCCATGTTTGTTGTTTTTCAGAAGGAGTCCACCTATTATCCTAATTTGTTTCATTTTTTATTGTGATTTTTAACTGGCTAAATCAACTCAAAATTCCAGCCTGCTGGAGAAGGCTGTAAAGGTGCTACTCGGAGAAAATGAAAATTAAAGCAGACTCTCTCTAGACAAAGTCAGTGTCAATAGACCTTCCTTCATGGGGCTTCACTCGAGATAACACTAAATGGTAAATCTTTATTTGCTATAGTACAGTCCAGCTAAGTTCTCCCCTTTCTTTCACGCAGCAGTCAAGATTTTTTTTTCCTTTCACGCAACTGTACTGTAGATTCAAATATATGACAGGGAATGGAAGGATCTTGATTTGTCCACTTTGTCCATGCACATGTACTGTAAATGGGCCTTATAACATATTTATTATTTTGTAAAAAAATTTGCCGTACATCACTGTTGTCACCAAATAATCATATTTAACTGATTTGTAAATAATCTGAATGAATCTACAGAATACTTATTCTACTAATTACAACTCCAGTTGTAAAATGCCAACTGTAAACAATTGAAAATTTTTTTAAACAGTGATTTATTCACTCAGGGGCCTAGAATAAAATGAAACTCTTTTCAGCACTTGTGTTACTGTTTTATTGCTGAGGAATTATTGTGTTCATTGAACTAAAACAGAATCCTTGAAATAACTGACTTGAAATACCGGTTTCACTGTGTGAGAAGTGTTTAAATAACAAGCACGTTTAGTGTATCTACCATTTTTTTGTGCATAAATCCTTTTCACAGCACAATAAACCTTTGATTTGGCCTAGGATTAAATCTGCTTATTAAAATACGGCATTCCCAGCATTGTAGTAGCTGTATGATTACAAAATGGATTCAGTTTGGTAAGACATTTCACATTTTAGAATGTTAACTTCCTTAAATGATCTCAATCTGATGATGATTTTTTTAAAAAGTCTTAAAAACACTGGAAAGGAAATGTCTTCCAAACCCCCTCCGCATGCAAAGGCAGTTTCTTCATTGGTGTTAATAATCTGAGGAATATTCTTTGATAAAAAGGAAAGCAATAACAGTGAGATAGAGAGAATGGTTTTGTGTCCATAAAGGTATAAAGAAATTCATCATTAAACTCTTCATAAAAGCTTACTTTGAACTTTTTGTTTTGTAAGCGTGAATAAATGGAATGTACTTAATCAGTGCCTGATCAGTCTTATTTTTGAAAGCAACACAGTTGCTAGGAAAATGGAATGTGTACTGAATTCTGCTTGGGACAGAAGGGGTTATAAAATAGAAAAGATGAGGTCTGCAGTGTTATGGCATTCTGTGTCCACCAAAAAACACCCTTTTTCCTCTTGTGCAAAACCATTCCTCAATATTTCTAACTAAAGTAAGCCTTGAAAATGAATTCTCATTGCCTATCATGCACATTCATTGATTAGCAAAAGGACTGCATGAAGAATTAATAGAGGGGTATCTCGGAGAATAAAAAAATCGATACCATGATGGGCAATATTGATGGGTTAACAAGTTCTTCACGGACAACTGTCAATTACCTCTAAAAATCTTACTCCACTCTGTGAAGGGAGAATGGGCAACTTCAATCTCTGCAGATTACACCAGTGACAAGAAAATGATATTTTTAGTAGTGAACCTGGAAGCAGCAGATGGAACAGACAGATATCATTGTGTTTAGATTGTTTCTAAATTCGAAACAATCATTTGTTTGTAACCACTGAAACACTTTGGAACAGGTTGACTGTGGGCTCTAGGGTGCTTTGCAGTGCCTTTCCTGGTGAATTGCTGTTGTCAAGCAGATGACTGGAAAAAATGCCATAGACCACATACAAACATCAAATAGAGCACAAAGCAAAGCGTTTTCTTATAATAATCTGGCATTTCAGTCAAATATTACATAATAACTAGTTTATAGTAGTTTTAGAGGACGTGGCACTAAATATTGAAATTTGAACAAACATGGCAATGAAACCGCTGTAGATCTAAAGCTATTATCTAATGTAGTATTTTGGCTATTATGTGAAGAGAAAAAAGCTTGTTCCTTGTTAAGAATTTAAATCATTGTCTTAATATAATTAATAAAGAGTTTAAAACATCAATCATGTACTCTTCAAGCACACCAGGAGTGTTAAATGAAGGGAATCCATGCCTTTATTGGAAACTGAAAATGGAAAACGTTGAGGCTGTAAATTGAAAGCCCTGCCTATCAAGAACCAGCAGCTGGTTGCAAGATTTCGAGGCAGTGAACCTGTGAAGGCTTGCCTTGGGTTAATGCAGCGCTCTATCATCCTGCCAGATTTACAAAAGCATGTGAAAATCTTACAGTCATCAATTCATCTCCCCCTTTCTCTTCCTCCACACTATTGCAGCCAGGATGATGCTTGTGAACATGGCGTGCTCCATTGGTGAAAGTGTACCACAAATGACACAATAAGTGAGTGACATTCATACCTATTATGCCGTTAATGGATGCTGTTGCACAGAAAACATAATTATTGGATAGGCCAATTTAGCTCAGAGCAATTATAGAAAAGACAGATAAATCCATGACTTGCCCACTTGAAATTGTCTTTAATAGTTTTCTCTTCCATTATGACTTGAAATAATAAAAATGCTTAAATTAACTGTGGCTTACACAGAAGATTAGACCTTTAACTACGATTTAATTACTTGTGTGGAAATTTACAGTACCACCGTGTCAAATGTAAATGAACGTAACTGCAGTATATATAAAGATCGACATACACAGAGTATTTTCTATTTATCTTTTCTTTCTTTTAAAAAAAGTAGATTTGTGGTAATTATATTGCCACATATTTAGTGCTACAGATGAATGCAGATCAATCCCTCTTCATGCCAGTTTTTAAACCAGAGTTACCACATCATCCCATATCTTTCATATATAATCATCCCAATATCTACAGGCTGATGAACACAAGACATCTAACTTTAAGAAAAGAGTATTTATCGTTTTCTGTACATGAACATTCACATGAACATTGGATATGAACATTTACAATTGTATGTTCAGAGCTGATATTACTAGTCACCCAAGAACTTATATCGAAACATATCAAAAGAAAATGTGTCAGTACTTTGTTCAATGTATTCACAACACGGTAACAAAGTTCAAGCTGAATGGGTACTATAAAATTTCAACCAAAATTCAACCATGCTTTTTAAAGAATTTACCCTTTATAAGAATAATATTTTATTTTGAAAAAATATTTTGGAAAAAAAGTATTAAAATAAAACTATATCTAAGAGGGAACCTTTTTCAGGTGTATTTCAATGTAGCAACAAAACCTTTAACAACATTATACTGTTTAAATTTTAATACATAGCACATTATGCAGGTTTGTAAGGTATGCAGTTTGTTTAATCAACAAGAAAAAGAAATGCAAATAATGAATGTTAAGCTCTAATGTCTGCAGGATTTGTTTTAATGTAAGAGGCAAGGATGTGTGATTAAAATTAAATTGAGAATTTTTTTCAGACACATCAACTGTAATAACAGTTTTGAATGCTCTATCCTTGATCTTGGAGCAATTATAAAAAATATGAATAAAGAAATTATTTAAAACCTGGTGATGTATCCGTCTTTTACTTTATAGTAAGACAGTTGTGTGTCAAGGTTAAACAATTAATTCCTTCATCCTGTATACTGTAAAAATAAATATACCTTCATATTAATAAAATATTAATTATTTCATATTCAAAGAGGTGCTCCATTGCTTTGTAAGGGATCGGTAATGTCTGTATTTCTCACTTGTCGCAATTTTCTAGCACAACCTAATTATAAATGTGAACTAGACTCAACTAGAATGAAACAAACTGCCACTGTGACCTCTGTGCCCTTAAAAATGCGACTTTTTACACTTTGAAGGGAAGAGTTAAGAAGCTGCCTCCTTCCTGCATGTTGCATCAGCCGTTTTGAGGGTGTAGGGCTTAAGTAAAAAGGTTTATAGTTCAAGTTATCAGGTCTGCTGTTGTATTGCTCTATTTCACCCAGTCCAAGTTACTTAGCCTCCTTTCACTATGTCCTAAAATGCAGCTGTGCAATGGCTGATGCTTAGTTTGTCCTCTGGCTTCCCCACGTGACCTCTCAGAGGTCTGGTAAATTATTACACTTAACATTGCAATTTGCATCTTGCATCAAGCCATACGATGTGCAGTCTAACCAGGGGTGTTTTATTCTTAAATTTGAGAAAGTACGTGGTACAACGTTGCATTTCCATTTGGCAAAAGCATAGTAGGCCTATACTGATGCTGATGGACGAGTTATGCCATTTTGGTTTTTGAAATTATTTTTTTTTGTTAAGCTGTAAAGTCTAAACCATTAGGGAAGCTCTGGATTCTTTTCCATGCTGCCTTGTTTAAGCTTTGTGTTTGTTTGATTCTTCATTGTTTGAACTTCATCCTGACATGCTGAGCATATGATTTACTTAAGGAAAACGGTTACATGTTCATGACATATCTCAAATCTATATGCTCAATCTTCAGCAAGCTGAAGCACGAATGCAGCTGATGGGAGTTTGTGTCAATCTCCCAGTGAGGGGAAAGCTGAATCCTCACTTACGTTCATGACCCCACATTCCAAAGAAAAGATTATGCATTATTTACTTGAGGATGATTTGCCCTGAAATTTAATGAGGACTAAGTACAAATGTGACAGATGTAATTATCATAGTTTTGTTCTGCACAGCCAGGGTCTCCCTGTGCTGTAATTACCAGCTTTTTATCCAAGTGCCGGTAGCAAAGTTATTACAGCATTGTTTCTCTCTGGTTTCTGCTTGAAAGTGAAATTGAAACATTATTTGGTTGTGTTTATGCTGATGTTAAAACATAAGAAAAAGACAACTTTGGGATTCCTGCACTTCTCATGTTTTTTCTTGTATGTTTAACTGGGTCAACATTTTAGTTGTTGAAAGCCTTACATCAAGCCTCCCTTTAAAAATAACCTGGACAGTTCATTTTCAGAGAACTGAAGTGGCAAATAAAAAACATCTTAAGGTTTTTTAAATGGAATCGCCTACTATTTTTCTGTTTTATTTAGAATGCCAATTGTTAATTGGGACCTGGGCACATACTCCTTCGCTGAACAGCTAACTGATTGGTGGAGCAATGTGTCTCTCACAGGGAACACTGAAAACACACAAGTACCTGACAAGTGCTAAGAGAAATGGTTGCTTGGCAACAGGACATACAGCTGAGTCAAGCCTGTCAAAGCAAACTTCAACCAATTGTGCTCAACTATTGGGGAATCCTGGTCACAGTCATTCTACTGACATCTGTACTGTAACGCTCAACAAAGTCTCCAAGTGAGTCCTTTACTATGATACATAAATTACAGTAAATTTACAAAGACAATAGTTATGTCTCGCATTATCAGTCCTTTTGATTTTGGCCTTATATTTCAAAATGCCTTCAGAGACCACAAAAGGTGAATAAGAAAATGTTGCTTTCCACAGCGACTTCTGCTGGGAGGTCAATTACAAAATGTCAAACTTTGTTTAGTTGCATTTAACTTCACAAAACAGTGCAAATTCACTTGTTCATACTACTGTAAGTATATGAACTTATTTGCAGCTGCTTCACCAGTCAAAATGCTCTAAATGTTGTGAAAAGGGAAAATAAATACATTATGCTTTGTGTGGTTACATACTTCAGACATTTCCAACATTGGTTATCAATTTTTGTGCTAAACGTTGCAGTAGAAGAGCATTTAAAGGAGGTACCTTTTAAAAGGTACTGTAACCATTAAAAAATATTTCATGGAATAATTAACATCCTCAATTAAGCTCATGATCTGTTTAATTTGTTATTCCAGAATGATTTGGAATGGAAAACTTGAAGACTCCACACAAGATACAAATAGCTTGTATCTTGACCAGGAGAGTGACTGGACCCAGTTGCCACTGATGTCTTGTACCTCGCCTGCCGGGGATACCCAGTGTTCTCCCAGGAGGCGCAGCGGGATATGGCTCTCCTGGCGTTTCTCAAGGCCCTCTCTCACCCGAGGAGCTGTGGCACCATGTACTGCTGGACACTATAGCCTCGCTTGAGCAGGCCTCGGTCTTTGCCACGCAGGCCGAGGTGTGTCTGGGGGGGCTGGCAGCTCCAGCAGATGGAGTACGCCTTGCCGGCTGGACCGGCCTACGAGTGGGACCAGTGGCAGCAGATGCAGCGAGTGCACAGCTTTGCCCGGACCCACCTGACTCAGGCGCGGATCTAGCAAAAGCGGCACTACGATGTGCTCTGTAGGGCGCATGGGCCTTAGTCCTAAGCTGGCACCGTCACGGGAGGGGCCTGGCGAAGTCCTAGGGGTAGTAGGCGAGGTTTGCTACTGGGTCTGGTTGCGAAAGTGGGGGAGAGTGGTGGTCCTACACTGAGACCGCCTGGCACCCTACCGGGTCTGGGAAGAGGAGCCAAGTAGGGAGGCTCCGGAGTAGCCGGGGCTGTAGCCGGCCGACAATGGGGCGTCTGCGGATCGCCGGCTGCTTACACAGGGTTCGACAGCCATTTAATTGACGAGTACAGCCTGAGGGAGTTGTTCGACATCGCCAAGATGCCAGACGGTTCAGGTGGGGGCAGTGTAGTGCCCTCACCCGGTGTTGTGGAGGAAGCGCACCTAGTCGCTGAGGGTACCGCAAAGCAGGCTGGGAGTTGAAGGGGAGTCCAGGGGTCTGTAGGATGACCAGCAACTGACCCTACTCATGTAAATTGACCTGTTAGTTAAAGTGTTCTCTGAAGCTTAGTGGCACATGAGTTAAGTGTGTAGAGTCTGTTAAAGAGTTACCACCCTAAACCTGTGTACGTGTTCTGTTTATCCACTTATGTGCGTATAAATCCTGTAGTTGGTGTTCTTATAAAAAAAAGAATAAAAGAAGGTGCTTGTGTGCCTACACCGTCTTCTCGTGTCCTTTCCTGAACGAACCCATAGTCATTACAATACCATAGTGGCAATAAAGTGAACAGCTCTGACGTACCATGTAGTGTTTGTTGTGTTGGTATGGATACAGTTTTTATGAAAAAGATGTACAAACGTCACTGAATAATGAAATCAGCACATCTATAAGAGCAAGAAGTCATACAATGATTAAAGCTAAGGGTATTAAAGTTAAATTTAAAAAATAAAGTTAAAATGACTATAGCCATAGAATAGTTCATCATAGACTGAAATGTTGCTTTGGTTTATACTTTTCTATTGTAACTATTTTTTATAATAAGTACTGTACATTGTACAGTACATTATACAATGTAGAAATTCCATGGCATATTTGTAAATAATTATTTCACCCACAGTATCATGCTGAGAATGTAAATGTTTGTCAGACATTAACCGTTGCTACTGTAAAATTATTTACAGTAGGTTTAAGGTATTTCAATGTAGAAAAAATGTCATTGTTTTTTTAGTATATAGAATGTATGCATTAGGGTGCCTTATTCACTGCTTACATATGAGAGCACCCATACTAAAACATTTTTTCTTAATAGTTTCGTTGGTGAAAACTTAATCACATTTCATTTAATTCAATTCAAATACAAATGATTGAATTTTAGATTAAATATCCCTGATGCATCTTCACAAAGTAATTGTGAAGGAAATCACAGAAGAATCCATGTTAATGAATTTCGTGACTCCCACTACTCTTTGAACACTGAACTCGAGTTTTATAAAATGTTTTTTCAACATTTTTGCAAAACAGCACAGAAAGGAAAAATGTGGCAAACCAAAAATTAAAAGCTAAACACAGAAGGATCTTCTTTACATGAAAGAACTGTTGCCATAGTGTTGTATCAAATCTCAGGCCTTTGGTGAGATTTTTGTATTTGAAATGCATAGTTTTTCTGTTCTTTTAATGGAAGCCCTTTCTCGCTGCCTCAGGGGAAATCATAAACTGCATTTATTTTGTTTCACTTTAAAAACCCCAGCATTTTCCACCCAACGTGCTTAATAGCTCAAGCCATGATACATATAAAATGCCCCCCTAAAAAAAAACACTCTATATAGGACACTTCGTAAAAAAGTGTAATCAGAAGTATCTCAGCACTGATATATGTATGAGTGGGTACAAGTATATACATCCAAAGAAAGCAATCAATTGAAGAGAGAGGCTCCTGTACACTGCTCAAGGTCATTCTGAATTATCAGCTTCTTCACAGCAGTTCTCCAATGGTTCAATATCTAGTTTTCTGATATTAAAAAATTGAATATTAAAGATAAACTACAGACTTATGAAAAAAAGGTATGATATAGCATTGTAAATTACCCCAAACTACCTAGAATAAGAAAAAAAAATCAAAACGTACACAGTGAAACAGCATTTGAATTAATATTTGTAAAACCCTGGACGGCATAAATTACTTTGTTGACCAATACCTCCTTTTCAGACTATGTACCTTGAGAAATAAAAGCATTTAGTATGCAGACAGATACTCACAATTGGGCTGGCATTGATGTAATCTGAATTGCCATGGTTATTTTCAACCTTCAAGGTTATTCTCGAGTGATCATCTGTAATATAAAAGCATAATTTACTGTCTCATCTCTCTTCATGCTTACACACATTGTTTTTTTTTCTAATTTATATATATATATATCTGTGCATCTTTTCAGATGTATCTATTAAACAAACACCCACATTAAATATAAGCCTTATTTATACGTTCTGTGAGATCATATAAAACTGCTTCTGAGTCAGAAAAGAAAAATTGTCAATCTAACAGCACATTATTCAGTGCCCTCATAACCTGTTTTTATTTAAGATCTGCCTTGGTTTGTCATAGCCTTGAAGTTAGCCGGGAGACATGCAAACCAAACAAAGGAATTAGACTCCTATAGTGCAATGGTAATGAAAAAAACAACAACAAAGTCAATACAATTTGGTCACAACAAAAAAAAATACTTCGTTTTTTTTGCACATTCTAGCTAACTAAAAAGATCACTTTTAAAATATTATAAAGGACCACTGCTGTCTCTGTGTTTATTCCATCAATACCTTCCAGTTTCTGTAAGATGTCTTTCGCTAAAACTCTAAGATGTCTTTGTGGCTGCTTGTTGCCACCAAAGTTCGGAAGGAGTCCAATTGTTTTACTTAGAACCTAATTCTCGTTACCTGGCACCACTTAAAAGTGTCAAGAATGAGCCGGAGAAATGACTCCGAGGGAAAAAAAGGCGTAAGTATATAACCCATGGTAAATATGACTTTGCCATGTTATGCACTTATGTATTTATTTTTTGAATTCTTATGGTAGAAGGCAGTAAAACATCAAGAAGCAATTATGCACAATATGTTCCCAGATACTCATGTCCTTGTTTCCCGTCCACTTTAAATTATGGGAAGCATCTGTACTGACATTCCATAAGGAAAGTGAAACTAAACTTTTACGTAATTGAAATGTTTAAAGATAATATCTACGTAGACATAAACAAAAAGCAGCACGACCATCTGTAACAGAGGAATTCTTTCTTTTCCTGGAATTGTTAGTTGTCTATAAGGTTTGCCTGTAGATGGTAGTGGAGTCTCTAAGTGATTGGATCTGATAAACTCTCTGGACTGAGGGAGAAGCAAAAACTGTGTCTCTAAGCCAAGTGTTAAGACGCCATCAACTCCAGTGGTTCAGAAAATTCCAGGTAGCATTGATTTTACTTGAACAGTGTTGGAGGTCTGACCTGCTCTGAACGTCTGTGGGCTTAGTGCTTTCAAACACTTGGTTGAGTGAGGTATCATTATAGCATCATCATAAAAACAATTTTTAAATAAAAATTCCTAGTATGTTTTTTCTATAGATATTGAGATTTACCGAGTTTGTCACCTAACCAATATTGTACTGTAATTGTTCTCTACTTTCACTGTGGCAAGTGTGACACTTTTGAAAGTTAAATAAATAATTGAAATATTACTTCTTTCTTGACGTGGATGTTTCAATAAAAATTAATTCTGGGAAAAGGCCCGTAGAATATTTAAACTTTCAGTCTTGCCTTAGAAAATAACATTCACAGACCTTAATTACTAATCATGTCTAGTCCAGAGACTGTATTGCTCTTAAATCATAAATATTTGTGTTACTAACATAAAGACTTCTAGAAAAGGTAGGAATCTTGTTCTCCCCTCTTGTAAAGTTTTTTGAACTTCCAACATTTACTGAATGGCAAAAGATTCTGTGAGATTCATGGCAACCTATTAAATGAAAGCCTTTGATGTACTGTACTTACAAACAGCCACAGCACTGCAACGGTTCTTCTTAATGTTCTCCTCTCTTTGTGCGATGCTGGTGGCATTAGGTTCTGCTTGATAGGCACAGAGAGCCTCCCATTCTTTTTCCAGACGATTCTTGTTTTTCAAGTGGTCCTCCATGTAAGACTGAAAATGAAGCCAAGAAGTAAAGTTGTAACGGTATTTGTTAAAAAAAAGCAAATATATACAGTATAAACAGTATCTATCTTTGGAAGACAATGTGTACTAACAGTGAGACAGCCTGTTACATAAGCAAAAACAGTCATTAAAATGAAGTAACATGACAGGGCCACATTCATGAAGTGCTTTCTGCTATGCTAAGCTGACAGTTCTTTTCTTTTTTGTAATAAAATAAACATTTTTTCCACCCTAGACCAAAATTGTGTTTTAGAAGTCCATTGGGGAATCTTAAACAATCATTGTCAACGATTACCGGAGTGCCTTGAAACTTCAAAGAGCTGTTTTCTTCTTAGAGAGAGGAAAAAAAGCATAAATGTAGAACAAATGCAATTGTTTTATGAATTTGGCTCTGGATCCAGGAACACAGAAATCTAGAACTGTGACAGCCAAGAACTGTTAGGTGCGAAAGTTATAAAACCGTTTTGTCTTCAGAACTGTTATGTTTGACCATTAAGGGTCAAAAAAATGAAAGCAGAGTTTAGGACAGAACAATTAACCCCAAGTGAATCATAATCTTAATAGTAGATACTCTTCTAAATTTTCCATTCAGCCATGTTTCCTCTTATTGTTCAGGTGATATTTTAAAGCCCATTTATGCTTTCAAATAGAAGCTGAATATGTCATAATAATAAATTTAGAAGAGTAAAAAAATAGAGGTTATATTTAAATCAACTTAAATGTCTTTAGATGTTTCTAATAAATCGCAAACAAATTGGCAAATAAGTGAATAAATAACCCACAAAGTTATTTTAGCATTAGCTGCTTTTAAGATCCCATAGCAGGCTGAAGACACACATACTGCAGGACTGAAGATTACAGGTGGCTACGTACAGGTGTATTTATAGAATACAAGGCATGAGCACCTGCTTGCATTCAATTTGAAAATAATTTAACTTAAATTATTTGAAAATAATCCACTCTTTTACATATAACATCTCAGGTTTAGGTTATGGGTTGACTGCAAATAAACCGATGCAAATTGCATTTTGCAAATTAAACATTGTGATGAGCTCAAATGCTGTTACTTCGGAGAATAGCGTTGACAAAAACAATGACAGCATGTCCCTAAGGATTTGGTGAAAGCAGTTGTCTGGTCTTAAAAGTTTAGTGATTTGAAAGCCTGTATTAATAAAAGATGCAGAAGTGAAACGACTACATTACAAGAGATTTATATATTACTTTTAAAAAAATACTTTTCAGCCAGACCTGTTCCCCAACAAATCTACTGAAGATGTGGATAGTTATTCCATGGGGCAATCCAAATCTAAATTTTTTTTACTAGAATGTCCCAAACATTCCACTTAGTGAAATCTCAAAGGCCCACCTGTCTACAAAATGGAATGCCAATCTCTTGTCAACTGGCCGATTCATGTCTTCAAGCCACAGGGAATCAGAAACGTTTATCCTTTCTGCTTCTCCACAATGTAGATGTCTGGCAGGGGGGAGCCCCACAATTGTATGTAATTAAGAGTCCTGAAAGGTCTTTTTCCATTTGAAATACTTCAGGGTGATTCAATCACTCCATTTACTGCTTGCAGAACTGCTGATAAGATTGTCTGTTTTTAAGCCAGTGCTCTGAGACACTGAAATTGAATTCACCAGAGATAGAAGAAAAAAGCAGCTCAGCTGATACTGGGGGGCTGGCCTTAGGAAACTCAGAACTGAAGGTTTTAGCAAAGGGTCCTTATACTGTAGGTATGTTTCTGGTTTAGCACCCAGTGAGTCTGGAGTTTTACAAAATATTCTGTAAAGAGTAGCCCATGCCTCAGATGTTTAACATTGTACAAGAATAATAGCAAATATAGAATATAGAATACAAGACAATAATCTCAAAGATTTACCAAATGCCCCCTTTTCAATAATTCAGCATTGCTGAACAAAGCCAAGTCTATGTAATTATCCATACAGCAATATATATAGTATTACTTTAAGCAAAGCACATTATTTAATTATGATATTGCATTGATAATAGTTTATTCCTTCATAATGCATTATAGAAACTATTGCATTAATTTAGATTTTATTTATTATGCTAAGCAACATGTTACGAAAATTCATGACAATGCATACTATTCCATATTTCATTGCTCCTATTTGTATATAATTAAATGTATAATTATATAAGTGCATATTAGTATATAATTAAAAGCTGGCTAAAAATAAGCAAAACCAAAACTATGAATGTACATCTAGAAACAACATCTGGAAACAATTTTAGTTTTAAAAGGAAGAAATCAAGTTTGGTATCATAAGAACATTTGGTATCTGCTTAATCACACATATTATTTGATAATAAAAGCCTTATTAGTAGTGAAATATTCAGTGTGCAGGGATGAAGAGGGAAGAGTAAGGAAGATTGTGATAAAATCCTGGGTTAGGCTTACACTTGTATACGTTAGTACAGTATTTCACTCAGATTGTTACAATTAAATGCCTGACTTTATGAATGTCTTTGAATAAAAGCATAAGCTGTATAAATCAACATAATGAAAAGGATTAAAAGCTAAGTGCGGTAACAAAAATAAACAAGCCATATATCACTTTCAGTGTGTTTTCTGGGCTGAGATTAAGAAGTGCACTACAAGGGAATGTTTTTTGATCATTGCACTGAATCTCTTACCCACCAAAGCATGTATATTTAAGTTAAATTAAAATTTAAAAATCAGTCAAAATGATTATGTAAAAATTGTATCCTGGTGATTTTAAGTAGTATTTAAAACTACTCAGTAATACATCAGAAATTGTACACAAAATAAAAATTAAAGAGAGGTCATTATTTCTTTCCATTTATGTGAGTTATAATGTGGAAGGGTTTAGCGGTATTAAAATGAAGGATAATTTATTTAAATGCACTGCTCCCTATTAATTACAACAAATAATACATTTCATTTGCTATTTAGCTGTGACCCTCACAAATACCAGCAGATTCATTAGTTGTAGAAAATTGATGAATCATTTATTTAGTTGGTGAGTTACTGTAGCATTAAAATCACTGCCTAATGTCACATTTCAATATAAAAAAATATTTATATAATTAAATACATTACTATCGTAAGAAGCATTTTATTTTAATTATTAAAAATAACAAGACTTATAATTACAGAATCACCTTTTCAACTATCCATCCAAAATGTTATTTCACATTTGCTATATTCCGCTGTATTAAAAAAGTGCAATGACATTTCAACAGAAGAAATTTCTTGATGTACTAAAAAGTGCTGGTCTTGGGATCTATAAATTGTTTCTGATTCAATCATTTCTTTAGATATGAAATGATAGATGCTTCAACACACAAAAAGCCGATATCTACTTAAGAATTGAATGTCTTTTTAAATTAGCCTGTGTTCTGGAAAAGTTGCTATAAGTTGATCATAAGTTTGGTTGCTGCAAGTAAAACTTGAAATTAGCTCTAGAAATAAAATCCATTGAAAATGCTCAAAGTGCATACAGTATACTATAAACCACAATACTGTATATCACTAGTGCATTCAGCACTAGATTTAATCTTAGGCTTAATTTGTAAAAGGTCCAATTTTTTTTCTCTTAGAAATGTGGAATTGCTAGTTATTTTTACACCCAAAAACTTGAATTGCTTTTGTTTAGACTCTGTTCCTGCAGCAGCTCCCACAGCTGTTTGGGAGAGGATGACACATGTGGACATGCGCCTCTGACACAACCACCTGCAGAGACATTTGTTATGTGATATGCTGCAAGGTGTACATTGCCTGACAGGAGAGGTACTGCCAATTGGAAAAGCGGCATATCTCTCACTGACCCCCACAGCAAGCAGGCGTTTTGGAAGCAGACAGCCCTGGCTGACTAATCACCCTGCAACTCACAACTGGCAACCCACTGCAGCTAAGCAGGGTAAGTGAGCCTGGTGAGTACCTAGATGGGAGACCTCCTGGGGAAAACTAAGGTTGCTGCTGGAAGACGTGTTAGTGGGGCCAGCAGGGGGTGCTCACCCTGTGGTCTATGCGGGTCCTAATGCCCCAGAATGGTGACAGGGAGAGTAAATTGTAAAAAACTGCAGTCCTTCGGACGAGACGTAAAACCGAGGTCTTGACTCTCTGTGGTCATTAAAAATCCCAGGGCGTTTCTCGAAAAGAGTAAGGGTGTAACCCCGGAGTCCTGGCCTAATTTCCCATTTGCCCTTACCAATCATGGCCTCCTAATAATCCCCATCTCTGAATTGGCTTCATCACTCTGTTCTCCTCCCCGCTGATAGCTGGTGTGTGGGGAGCGTTCTGGCGCACTATGGCTGCCGTCGCATCATCCAGGTGGATGCTGCACATTGGTGGTGGTGGAGGGGAATCCCCATTACCTGTAAAGCGCTTTGAGTGGAGTGTCCATAAAAGCGCTATATAAGTGTAAGCAAATATTATTATTAATTATAATCCCAGCCTTACATCAGCAGACCATACCCAGTGTCTCATACCACTTCTACAGGAATCAAGGTCAAAGATAGCTAGAGACAGGACCCAGGATTGAACTCTGCTGTCTGGGCTATAGTGCTCTAGCTGCAATCCAAGAGTGCACCTTAACTGTATGAGCTCCTTGAGATCCTAAGAACCAGCATTCTTTTAAGCTGTTTAATTATCTAATGTAGACTGAAGATTTATGTGATCTACCCGTTCACTAAAAACTTAAATATGGTGCATTCCTTCATTCAATCCGATTGTTTGTGAAACATACAACTCAAGGCACATCACTGAATTAATAGGTATGCTAAATAAAATGAGGTTCTATATATACATGATGCACCCCATAGTCAGGTCTTTCTATATTACATTTAAAAGAAACCA
Source organism: Atractosteus spatula (assembly GCF_055471065.1). Lineage (NCBI taxonomy): Eukaryota > Metazoa > Chordata > Actinopteri > Semionotiformes > Lepisosteidae > Atractosteus > Atractosteus spatula. The sequence goes on along the minus strand of NC_142711.1, from coordinate 52,592,691 downwards.
TTATAAGAACATTCAAACCAACAATCAATACAAAGGCACTTCAGATTAAAGAAGAACAGAAACAAGTTTATGTTAAATATTTAATCCAGTATACCTTAATAAAAAGGCAATTCAAAAGTACTGTACATGTCCAATTTGGAAGCCAGCTTGTGTGTGTACAGACAAACCTTTTTACTACCGACATGTCCCAGAAACTATGCAACAAACAGTATGAACTCAAATCCAGTTCCTAACAATAACAACAAATATTTCATTTCTGAGCTTAATATAATTCAGGTGCATCAACACGGGGATAATTCTTAACTTCAGTACAGTAAAAGATCAGTCAAAAATCAGGTAGAAAAAAATAGTCTAGAATATTTTTTCCTGGTTTGCTCCACAATGATAAAAAACTCAGACATAACATTTAATTTATTTGGCCGATACTTTAATCTAAAGCCACAATCATTTGTAATCTTTACCCATGAATTCTAGACATCTAGTCAAGCAATCTAGACGGTAATGTCTGCTGTTCTCCATTTTAAATGCAGTTCCCTTCACTTCTGTCCTACGGCTTGTACAGTATTTCACTGTTGATCCTGAAGATGTTCATAGGGTTGTGATTTTGCCACTGCCTTGCCAATACGCAGCCAAACCAAAGACTTGAAATACTTTCCCAGCTATATATTCTGAATCTAGCTAACTTTAAAAGAGATTGCGTGAAAAAACATATTCTTTGACAAAAACACTCTTGAAAAATCAAGGGTTTGACATTAATGTAAGAGGCTCTTTCTATGCAATGCCAAATAAGGGAGGGAAATCAGGCTGTCCAAATATGAATGATACATTTTCTCATTGTACAGCAGGTAAATTATGCTTTTCTAAAACCTCATAAAGGACAAAGGCAGCTCCAAACTCAGATTTTAAAACCTGTTTGCCAGCCTCTTCAATTAGTTCAGAAAAGCAGTTACTCAAACCTAGAGCACAGTGAATTACATCCACTCCCCAGACTACACAGTCTAAGCTTTCATCCCCCGACTTGCACGGCCTACAAAGTGCTGTTTATTAAATTTCACACTAACTGCGAATTATACATATATTAGGAATTAGCTCTACATTTCAGCAGCCAGCATCCACGAACCATCAGTGGTGTAGCTCTCATCTAATACAAGCTTCACTGTGGACTGTAACTGCCCCTTCTCTGTTAATGCTAAAGTAATGGAGTTTTGTAATGTGTAAAAGGATTATTTCAATCCAATCAGGAGGTGCTGAGATCACTGCATGTCAGGCAAATGCTTACTAATCCCCTTTCGTATGGCTTACAGCTGCCAAAGGTGCTCAATAAAAATCACAATGAAATAGTGCACTACATGAAGAAATGACGCAACAGGAGACTATAATGTTTTAAAATACCTGGCTATTTTTTTTTTCGATGACGAAAAGAACAACAGGGTTAGTACAAGACTATCTACAGTAGTAAGGTATCAGATTTACATTTGATTAAAAACGTCAAAGGATAGGGAAAAGGAATAGGTGTTGCTGGGAAAAGGGCATAAAGGATGAAGATGACAAGAAGTGATGTTTCAAAAGCACACCGTTTTTTCTTCCACACTCTATTTGCAATAGTTGATAGCAGCATAATAATCTGTTTTTGCATTTGATACTTCTCATCAGACTTTTTGGGTGTAAATCAATAGCAGAATATATATTTTTCACAATGTGGTGCAATGACTTATAGAATATTTTTGTGGCAACATCATAAATCACTCTGCGGTGATGTGGTTGCATTTCATTCTAAATGTGATGATTTAACTATTACGTTTGGGAGTATCTGGGGGGTATTGGACTCCAAAGCATCAGGTTCAATTAGTGACCATTTCTGGAAGATTTATTTAAGAAAATGAGGAAGGTTACAGGTGAAAGTTTACAATAGTTCATTTAGTCTGTTTGGCTGTTAGCTGGTAATTGATCCAAGGATCAAATCCAACCATTTCTATAAAGATGGCATGGCGTCAGGTTCAACAACATGGTTGGGTAGCTTGCCCCAGACTCTCACAAGCCTGTCTGGGGTTTAAGCTTATTACATTCTTTTATTTTCTGTTCCCAAGAGTAATACTGTCTCCCTTCAAATGGATCCAGTTATTGGAGACTAACTGGCCATGTGGAAACAAGTGCTTTCTTTACAAAAGGCTTTCTTCAAAGCCACCCCTGAAATTTCATAAGATTTCATTGATTTTTAACGTTCTCTTACTAACAAGTTCCCTGCCCCTTATCTTCACATCCCGGTTTACAAAAAATGGTCATACTCTTCGAGACATTTTTCATGACAATGGCCTGGGCACAGAAATGCTTGCTATCTCCCTGGACATTATGTATCTCAGACTCTGCTCAGCCCACTTAAAAGTCACCACAGATGGGTTTAGTTTCTATAGTTTTACTATTTGACTTTATTAACCCATCTAAAATGAATTCCCTCTCAATTATCTGTATGCGAGGTACAGTAGATACCTATGCAGGACAGATAGTCCTGAATGATAAACAACATGGAACTATATTTTCTCTACACACTAGCACAGCAGCTAGTCCACTTCTTACTTGCACATGGATAATTCAGAACACCAACCCCAGCCATTCACTCGTAAAAGCTCATTTAGAAATTGTGTGCATTTTGGTCACCAAGATACGGTATAAGAAAGGTATCACTTCTCTGGAATCTATCCTGAGAAGAGCCACTATATACTGTACAGTACATTTGTGGGCTGAAAGGAATGACCTACTGTACACTGACAGGCAAAAAGAACTGGAATTTTTTAGTGTTGAATAGAGATCACTCAAAAGGGGACCTGACTCAAGTATTTAAAAATCTCAAAGACACTGATAAAGTCAACTCAATTGACCATTTCAGAATCATCAGGGAAACACGAGTCACTGGAAACTACATGGAAGTCCATTAAAAACTAATGCCAGGAGGCACTGCACAAAGGGTAGCAGATATAGAACATGCTGCCCACCTATGTCGTTGAAACTGATAATGTTGCGTAATTCAAAAAACCGTTAGCTACTAAAACATCTATCCAGATGGGCAGAATAGCTTCTTCTTATTTAGAACTGTTCTTAGACTCTCTATGTCATTCACAAGCTCAGTATGTGTCTAGTTCCTACTTGTACATGCTTGTAAAGTATAGATTTTTTGTGATAGAATGCTTTTGGGTACACGACAGTAGTATGATTTCAGATAGGAGTGTGCTGAGCTCTCAACTGCTCCCTCTCAATAACTATTGTCCAACTGCCATTATTCTTCAGGCACAATGTCTTTTGTTCACAGGTCTGTAGGCAAATCTATTTTAGATTCGTAGGCCATGTAGTAACATTGACAATCTTTAATTTCACTTATTCATGTTCACATATTGTAATAATATTATCAGTAATACTGCCATTGTACTTTTCTGGTAAAGAAAAGAGACACTCTTGAATCATGATTGGTTGAAATAATTTACAGAACTTGTTTTTTAATGGGACCAAATACAGCTACAGTACAAACCTTTTTGTAATTGAAAAAAAACTTATAATCTGACAATATGGTCAGTTTTTTTTTTACTGAGGAGCATAGGAAGAGCAGAGACAAAGTCCCTTTATACAGCTTGTATGTTTTTTTTGTTTTTATGATAAGAAAACTAATGAGAAGAATTTAAAAAACAGCAGTGTGGAGAAACACATTAAACAATTAAACCAAATGCCTGTTAATAATTCAGAAAGGAAGAGGTTTTGAGTACAATACTCTTTCCCATTTCTTGCAATGATATCTGTATAAGATCCCACAATTTCTAAAAAAGAAAGGGAGGGGGATGACAAGGTTATCCTCCTTATAACATCAAAATACCTTATTTACATGTACGTGTAAGTTGTTTTTAATTTCCTGTAACATTCTGGCAGCAGAAAGCAAAACAAAGTAAAGGTGGTCACTAATGCAAAAAAGAACATGTAAAATAAATAAATAATATAAGGATAACAGAATAAAAATATATAGAAGTTACTATAGTAAAGTTACAGTTTTTCAGATGTCAAACTTTATCACCCTATTAGCAAATAAGTGGCACAGTAACTGATTACCGGAGTAAACACATATCAGGGAATATCTTTGGTTAGTTACTGATGATCCAATAATAAACATGCAAAGTTTTTAAATGCTGTTTTACTGATAGAAGGGGATATTACTTCAGAACACTTGAGTGTTCTAAAAAGATACACTTGTCTTACTCCAGGAAATGAAAGAAGTTCATCTTCCTCCCTAAGCAACATAAAATTAGTGGCATTAGGCTGAAATATGCTCCTAATTCAACAATATGAAGCAGATGAAATACTACTGTACATTAATGAATTACAGTCAACACAGCAGGTAGATCGCATGTGAATGTGCATTAGCTCTAAAATTCGATGTTATATCAATAAAAAATATTAACCAAGCATATACTTCCTACTTTGGAAAAAGAATGAATTTGTGTTAAATGGAGTCTTAAGAGTGAGAATTGCACATCTAGTTTCAATTCATACATGGAGATACAGTATATTTTTCTAATAGTCGGAGGACTCAATTCCATTAAAAGGATCACCTCTTAAATCTTTATTTTTCCACTGCAGTTGGTACCCCTGGTGTGACATGAGTCCCCTAACACTACACTGGACAACAGTTTGATCCCTGAGCAGAAGGTAAAGGTAGTGGAGTCATCTCTGAACTGTAAATCTCAATTCACTGTGCAACAGAGCTTTTGCTACAAATTCTAGGCTCACTCACAAGGCTGAAAGTTGATAAATCAGTATCTTAAAGATTTATCTGACACTGAAAGTGTTATGTGTCCGTCAAAAGATATCAGTCAGTAATATAAAAGAATTCCAGATGCTGATAATGAAATTCTTTATCTAGCAATGAAAAGCCAGATGAAAAACACAACAGCAATCTCTAGATCAGCATGTATAGACAGATTGTGTTGCGATGCCTTCAGTTCATAGAATGGTCACATTAAGCCTACATTACATTCCTTATATTGAATCTCACAAAAACAAATCTTTGAAATGTGTTCTCTTTAAAAAATAAGTTGCTGTGATAGCTTGTATATTTCATGCTACAGAATTTTAAAATGTGAGTAAACTGGCTGAAAAACACTATAATTTTAAAGTAGATACGTATAGTAATAATTAACTGACTAATTCTCTAATCCATTGGTTAACAGTATCTACTGTACATACAATTATAGTGTCTAAAACAGGGTTTATCTATATTTTATTATAATGTAATACAAATATATACTTTATTATAATACATACAACGTCCAGTTAACATTCCCTCTGCATGCTGACAGTCTCTGCTTTTTCTGTGGATGAGAGTAATCCACCAATGAAATGGGAGTTCCTGGCTCATACTATCTGAGAGATATTACCTATTTATCACATGTAGAAGGTCTTGGAAAGTGCTCAGGACATTCTGACCACTCCTAGTAAAAAAATAAATTGGAGCTTTGGGACAAGAAAATAACCTTCTGTACGAGTGGCATCTGCTGAGAGCTGTCCAAGGTGCTGAATGCTCATTTCTACACAATACTGAGTTCTGAGGCCATAATAATAATAATAATAATAATAATAATAATAATAATAATAATAATAATAATGTTTATTTAATAAAAATAATTAAAAACACTATTAAAAATAAATAAGAATCAGATTAAACACATTAATGAATGTACTGTATAGTGGGTGGGACATTTTATCATTAAATCTATCAGTTTAAACAAGTTAATTTACAGTTGAGATAAAAAACGTAAACTGGCTAAACTTTCCTGATCTCATAGAAGGAGTTTTCCACAGAATAGGTGCACAGCAGGACTAAGCCCTGTCATCTTATTACTTTGTCATCTTGTTGAAGGTGACAAAACAAGAGGCCAGACCCAGAGATTCAGACAGTGTCGCTAGGGTTGTGACTTTGAGAATACTTGAGCAAGTATTTGAGCAATACTTTGAAGTCTATGTGAAATTACTGACTTTGAGCATTCTTGTAAGTGCTACAGTGCTGCAAACATTAGTTTACAATTTGTTTGAAAGAACTTCAAATGAACACATTTTAATAACTTTAACCAAATGTAGATGTTGTTTTAAATGTTGCAGGATCAAGCTTGGCTGCATTACAGTACATCTCCTTTTCTGATTTTCCTCTTTACAAGACAGACATATCTCACAGATTTGCAGAGTTTTAGCTTTCGGGAACACATATGAAAAAAGATATTAGATACTAAAAGCTATTTACATGCAGCAGCTACATTGCTAAAGCAGGAAGATGTACTGGTAGCACTTGAAAGCACTGGTAGAAAAGTGTCTGAGCTGTAATATTGTAAGATTGAACTGGTTTTCTTGTATTCCACATGAACATGGGACCAACCTCAAAACATGCAGGTATGTAACAAATAACTAAAGGAAATAATTTCTTCTCATTGTATATCTACAACATCCCTCTGTAGATTTAAAAAGATGCCTGCCTAAATTACTTCTAACAATAAGTCTCAGAACATAATTTCCACATTTACTTTTTGGTGTGCCCTAGACATGTCCTAGCATGTCTTTGTAGTATTTATTCAGGTCAAGTCAAATCAAATGATTCCACGGAAACTAAACTTCCCACAATGCAAAAAAAAAAAACTAAAAATCTAACAAAAATTGAAAACAAGTGTTTTCATTTGTCATGCAAACAAACCTTACCAGAAAGAGCAATTAAACTAATACAAGAGCACAATGAATTTAAGGAGCACTATAATTAAGCCAAAACTTGCTATTCTTTGAAAGTTCAATACCAAACATGAAAAAGCAACATCTACACAGTGTATTTGGGGACAATATAACCAGATCAGGAAAGTGTATTCACCAACAACCGACTGAGCAGATAAGAAAGCTTATCATCTGCAAACGAATCGTAAAATTCCTGCCAAATCCAGTTCATAATACCAGCAAAGACCTATTAACTACTGTATATATTAATGCTCAACCCTTGCTGCATGTCTTCTCTAGAACAGTTTTAACATCTAGCACATATTCTGAGCTCAAAGCATTTTACTTAGGAAACCAAAACGGCAAAGAAAACAAGCTCTAATGGTCAGACCCGGAGGAAATGTATCCCATAAAAACGTTTCTGGAATTTTCTTCTTCCGTCCTTGTCAGTGGCATATTATCCAGATTTTTTTCAAGGCTCTCCTCAGACAAAGCAATTTCCTTTCCTTCGGCGTGGTTCGATAACACGCGGCAGGAGGGAGAGGGAGACGCACAGAGACCGGAGAAGGGAAGGGAGGAGAGGCGGAGGGAAGTGGGAAGGAGGGCTGTGTACCAGAATCATGTGCCCGGTGGAGATGTCCATGTTGGACTGAACCGGCTCCTCACACCAGGAGGAAGTGCTGCTGCGGGCGGAGGGGCTGGGGATGGGCCCATCGCTGAACTGGGACGAGACGCTGTTGATGCGGGAGGAATGCAGGGGCTCTGGGCGCTCAGACGTCTTGACAGCCATGCGCTGCCGGCAGAGCTCCTGGAAAGGCGGGAAGGGAGGGAGAAAGGGGAGGGAGAAAATTCAAATTACTTACATCTTTTTTTTTTTCCCAGGGAATAACGCCTGTCAGTTAATGCTAAATAGTGTGAAAGGTTTAGTTTCCCCCTTCTATATCCAAATAATTGCGTCTATCTATGGTAGTTTTTATGTAGTACACAAAGTTTAAATGAATTAAAAATCACGGTGTGTTTTGGTTCAAAAGCCTTCGGATGCTTAAGGTGATGATGGAATAACCAGCCAAACAAGAAGCTTTATCCAAAATGCCCTAAAATAAATGTTAATCATTTGGTTATAACATAAACATTTTCTTTTCCAGGCATTTGTACACTGTAGTTATACCTACTTGACATACCTCGACATTTCTTTTCCTCTACATAGAGTAATAAGAATATTTTCCACTATAAATATACATTAGCATTACATATTTGGCACCCAAAAGTTAGCCTGTAACTAAATAAGGGTTTCTGTGTTGAAAATTCCGAAGAACATTTTCTTTTCCATATATATTTTTATGCATCACACATATATTCATGATATTCATGACACAGGTGTATATCTTTATCTTTAAACTTAAATGCATATATATTTCAGTAAATGGCTATATTGTTGGCTGTTTTATTCTGCAAATCTCCCTATACTGTTCTGGCATAACATTTTTTCCTCTTTTACAAGTTTAAGAGGCAATATTTTCAAAAATGTCTTCAAGGTAGTACACTTAATCTATTGTAATTTAAGTCATATACGGTACAAAAGCAATATTACTAAGGAGAGTACAGCCTATTATATCAAAGCAGTACACACGATGACTAAAACGGTCCTCTTATTTTGCTATTCAAACCCAGTATGCTATTAAAAAAAACCCAATTAAGATTGATTGCAATACTGCGTGGTGTGCCTAGGGTCCAACACTTCCCCATTAGTCTGCAAAGCACAAGACCTTCTATAGTTGTTCTGTAAAATAATTCATCACCAGTGGAGGAAGAACAAACACAAATTACAGCACATCAAATGAATGTCTCCTCTACCCCCCCCCCCCAAAAAAAAACTAAATAAAAAAACATTTTTATTTTCCAAGATAAGCACTGTAAAACAAGCTGTTTTGGAATGAATATGCATTCCGTAGTAATTATGCGTTCTGTGCCAATGTTAGTGCTCATCAGCTTATGCAGTGAATGAAAGAAGGGACCTGTGTTAGAATAGTTTATGATGACACTGCTAATTCAATTAAAACCACACTGTCTATCCAGTCCTCATTTTTATAAGAACATGTACTTTCTTCCCATTTTGTTACAGTTCATGCATGTTCACCATTCATCTCTGTTGTCTTCTGCCACTCCTGATCCATGCTCAGTCAAGTAAGCCATAGCTCTGGCGATTACCCACATCTCTAACTACTTTGCTATAACTGTTCCTTCTCCACACACACTCAGACAAGATCCCCAATACAGCTAACCCCTGAAATAATATAGGGTGGTCTGAACAAAATGTAACCTATAGGGATTCTGCGGTGCTAGAAAACTGATTTTCTTTTGTGAGGAATATTAAAGAGCCTTAAGCGTAAACACTTTAATACAATAAGAAAGAGAAAAGGCAGGAAATCAGATTAATATAATAAAAATAAAACCAGTGATTCACGACTATAAGCTGCGAGCATTGTCACTAAGGTATGATCTGTGGCTCCATGAATGAGTAAAGTTACTCCTTAATGTCACATTTAAATTTCATATCTTTCAACTGCACGATGAGAAAAAGGAGAGACCTTATTTCTATAAAAATACTAATAACTTCATTTTCCCTTTGCTAAATCAATCCTTCCCTTGCAATTCCTGGGTATATTTAGTTTAAGTATAAATCAGACCTTCCTAAATTACTCCTAGAAAATTTGAGTCTCGACACTCGACAGAAAAAAAAACAGCATGCAAGTTTGATTTGGTATGTGATATCTTACGTTTTTAATTTAAACCATCAATCTGATAAAGTAAAGACAATTAAAATACCACAAATAAAATTGTGAAACTGAAATTAATTGAACAATAGGTCCATTTAAGGATTAGTTAGGGAATGCAGTTAATGTTCAACATTTTATGTACAGTATATACAGTATACAGTACTATGCATATATCAAGATAGAACTACAGAGTACAAAATTCAAAATAAGAAACTTAATCTGCATAAAACATTCTATTAAATAAGCCTAAGAGACTGGTTGTATTTTGATTGTTTTAATTCAACAGGGATTAAAACTCTGTCACAAAGCATTTAATGCAGATTTAAAATATTTTTGTCAAAGGTGAAGGAAAAGATGAGGGCTTCTGAATAAGCAAGGCAAAAAAAAAGCAATTTGCAAGCTGGAACTTCGCTTTCTGTTCTCCTGAGGCGCTTAAGCATTTAAAAAATAATTTACTTCTCTTTAGGATACGAAATGGAGAAATGAACTCTTTTTTTGTGAATACGGCCTTAAATTTGAAAAGGTTAAGCAAACCAGAAACGTAAAGGTCACAAGTAAAGTGACTACATAGGTTTATAGTGGTATTTCCTTACTTCGTTTTTGTCTCTGGCATCATTCATTTTTATTTCCCTGCTGGCCAGCTGTGGCCAGATATCACAAGTAAAAATTTGAAGATCAAAGGATACACTTAATATGGGTAGTTTTCAAAACTACTTAGTTTGGAGCAGTGTGTAGTGGTAATTTATTTCCCCTCAGCGACTCTTGAAACTTCTGAGCTCCTAATGACAACTCTGGTAAACAGAAGGTTTGAAGATGCTGAGGTACAGCACCTTCCTTTAACACCATAAGGCTGAGTAAGACACCCTGTAGGGCAGGCATCAGGCAAGGTACATAATTATCTAAGAAGGTAAAAAATGCAAGATGGAGAAATGGAAACACAACAGTGTCCTGCCATTTACAGCACAACGTTGAGAAGTTATTCTACCATTGCCATTTGGAGAATGAGGGGTTGAAGAAAATGAACCTTTCAGCTCAGCCTTTCATTCCTGTCCTGTTCTAAAATGTTTAACTGAACACTCAATTTATGTTGTGGAGCTACTGTACAGTACGTGAGTTGTCAAACACGAAGAGGAACAACCTTTCAAATTATGCTTGTGTAAATATTTAGGATGTAGAATGATTTTTAGATCATTCACAAACCAAAATTGTCTGCATTTGCAGGAGTCAATAAGGGACACAGAGAGCAGCTGTTGACATGTTACTACTTAAGACTGTAGTACATCTGTAGTGTAAGTCTGCATAAAATAATTATTAAATAAGCATAAGAGATTGGCTATGAAGAATATAGTAAAAAAAAGAATTAGCAAAATGATTTTAAACAGAGGTAATATATGACTAAACATAACTAAATGAGTCATGTTTATGTGACTGCATAGGTTATATGATTTCTGACAAAGAGGATTTTCATACTGTGACATACAGTATTTTGAAAGTCTGATTGTATTAAACAATACACTACTTAAACCTGCGGAAAATGTGTACATGACAAAGTAATTACTTAAAGTTATAAACACCCTCATCCACCACCTTAACTCAAAGTAATGATTTTGCTTCCACAAATGAAGCATGCCACGTTCAAAGAAATATTTCACACTCTAAATGATATTTTGCCAATAATTGCACATCTCACTGATAAGAAAGTGCAGTTCTTGTTAAGAGAGTCCGGTCTGCTCTTAGGTTAGGCCACCCCAGAACTACTGCACATTACTTAGTTGCAATGTACTTTTTAGCTCCCTCTGTAGGACATCCCAAGGTCGCGCATCAGGGATCAAGATGGAAGATGTCAATGCTTGATAATGTTAAGTTTGGGTTGACTGTTCCAGCAGAGGGTCTCACTGTCTAATGAAAGATCACATCATGAAACGTATCAGTACTGTGAATGCCGACCTGGCTCAGAAAGAAGTCTGTTTTCACAGAAACTCTCATCACATCCCTTATCTTGTCTGCTATGTGATGTGACAAGAAATGCTTACTTTGTCCTCTCCATGTTTTCTGAAAACGGTGTGTCTTCCCATGGACTAGAATACCACATCATACAGAGGGTTTTATCAACACTTCTAGTGTAGCCCAAGGCTTCACTAGTGGTCCCTGTTACAACAATCCCAGTCCGTTTTGATCCTTTGCAGAAGCAGGTGCGTACTGGTATTGTATTTTTTAAGGAGTATTCTTTGTCAGTGCATACATCGTTTGAGAGAACTGATTTTTTGTGAACCAATTTTTTAAACCACGTTTAAATGTTAAATGTGAATTTTATGAACATTTATTTACATTGTGCATTTGACATATCCTTCTCAAAAATGGACAAACAGGGGTTCAATCACATAATTTATACAAACCTATAAGTTCATTTGTGTAATTGTTGGAGTTTTGTCGATGCACACCAAATACTGCACATGCATACAAACATATATATACTGTATATAAATTGCTGAAAATAATATTAATTAGCTCTCACCATTTCACAATGCTGCTAACCAATATTCCTAGAGTGTTTTGCATATATTAAGTCAACATTAACAGCGACAGCAATCTATTTTGACACACAGTCCTTTTTTGGAACATGTGATGCAGTCAATTTAAAAATTCCCATTCTGGATCATGGGGCACTGCCACGTGATTGTTAATGCAGTTTCCTCATAGCACTTGAGCCCTGGACTTGATTACAGGCTGGGACACAATGCCTGGAGCCTGCATGGGTTTTCTCTGTGTGCTTCTGTTTCCTCCAACTGTTCAAATACACGCTAACTCAGTTAATTAGTGTCTCAAAATTGGCCCCAGTATGTATGTGTGAACCTTTACGGATAAAGCAGGTCCCAAAAATGGATGGAAAATGGTTTTGAGAAAATATACAATGCAAACTAGCACTAAAGTGTTCTTTTTAGTGAAAAAATAAGCTTGTTTATGTAACATAATTCATGCAATAAAATAATGTTAACTTTGGACGCCATGAAAATAATGTACAATAATGCTTTATAGAGAATTAAGATTTGATCACAAACACCACCATCAGTAACATTTAATTATTTTTTATTTTTGTGAAACTAAGTGCAAGACGTTTATCCCACTGTCTTCTTTTGGACATATTTGTATCTGCAATTCTGAGTTTACCCAAAGACGTATTCCACATTGCTTTATTTTTCATTTGTGTTTTATATTCTGCAGTTTGATCAAGGTGACACATTGTGTTTCCATCCTCATTTTACGCTAAAAAAAACTTTCAAAATATGTTTGGAAATGTCTTTTGCTTTAGTCTTCTCCAGTGTCAAAAGTCAGATGACAGTTGGAGGCTTTTTTTTTGCTCAGCGTCCATTATTTCCACTTGCAAAAAGGAAGGCGAGCTATGGAACATGGCAGCTTTGCACATTGTGACTCAGCACTTTCACTACACTCAGCTTGACTTGGAAGTACAGTAGCTGTCACAGCTATGGTCCCTCATTTTATCTATATTAGACTCAGTATCTTTCAAACACAACCTTTAATATATCAATTTACGTACAAAGGGGATTCCCGAAAATGGAACGGTTTATTCAAGGTTGCTGTTATAGTAGTATAAAAATATAATGTAAAGTGTGAAACTAACCAAAGATTTGCATTGATTTACATAATGAGATATATATTTTACTGTTTTCTTTTAAGTTTGTTGATGTTTCATTGACGCTGCATGAATTTTTTTCTAAATGAACAAGGAATAGGTTGATATGCTGAAAAGAGAAGAAAAAACACAACGTTTCGGCTGTGGAGCCTTATTCGGGTGTCATTTTTTCCCCAAATGTTGCCATTACGCCATACGTTACATTATTATTTGACATATTGAACTTCAATGCATTCACAAAACCTACGACAATACTACTCTCATCAGGTAATATTAAACAGATTACTTTTCTTACAGAGATGTGGACATTATTTGAACATTAGCCTAGATCGTAATCGTAATAATTTTGGAATATTTAGCATAGTATATATGCAGTATACTCCCATTAAAAAATCAGCTCCACTATCTTCATTTTAAAATCTAGGTTCTCTTATTTATATATATTATATTAAACTATATTATATTAACTATTATACTATATTATATTATTATACTACACTATACTAAAATGTAAAAAAAGAGGCAACGAGGGAGCTTCATACTCCAAAAATATTTTCTATCACCAAAGATGTTTAATATTGAAATAAATATTAAAGGAATTCTGAATATTATTTTAAACATTTTAAATATAAGCTGTTGAGAGAAGTTTTGTAAAAGTGAAATAAGTGATTTAACTTAGCGCATATGCCACAGCTTTGAAGAACAAGGATCACACACAGTTCAAAAGATTTAAAAAGAACTTGATTCAGTTGTAGTCTACCTCAAAATTCAGGTGGAAAGCAGAGATTATTGCTTTTGTAATAAAATTCCACTGTGTCTAGAGCTTCACAGCTGTTGAAATGTCGTCTATATAGAAGGTAATTTAATTTCTGTTTTTCTTACAATCCTTTGACTAGATCACATGCGTTTAATCCAATTTATTTTCTGAATCTTTTCTATCAATACGTCTATTTTTTTAAATTAGAAACTCTTATCACTGGAAAAGTGAACACGGTTACATTCTTTGTAAACTATAGTACACAGCTGTACATTATACTTTACTACATTGTAAAACGAATGTATCGTAAAAAAAACGGCGAAACATTAGGGAAGATCACATCATGAATAATAACATTGTACTCTATCGCCAAAATCATTACACGCATTTTTTTTAACACTCCTATCTCTTATGCTTGGTAAATTTGAAATAAATTGTTCTATCAGAGCATTGTAATTTAAAAAAAAAAAACAATACATGCAGTAGATGAAAACAAAATCTTCTCCATATTGAAATTATGACTACACTGTGTGGAGTCCTGCTACTGAGTTTCAAGTTTGAGGCTTTACACACTGGGATTGCTGATGGTGAAAGCACTATAACACATAAGAGGAATGAATCTGTTTAGGTAGGAGAACAAAGTTGTACTGAAAGAAGAATTAGCACATGTGGTACTAAGCTTCTTGGGTATAATACAGGTTTTTTCCCAACACATTCATTCTTAGCTCCCTGTTTATATAGTCAGGGATGTCTGTACGTTAACGTACTGTATGTAGGATATACAGGATATCACGTAGCATGCAAACTTCCAATCCCCATCTTGTGGATTTTGTCATGTAGTATAAGCACTGCAAGTCTGTAACACACAGACACTTCCCGCCCACAAATCTCAACCTTGCATAAAGAGTTGCATATTTTCCAAATGAATTCCGTTCTACTCGGATCATTCTGCAGTGTTTTGAGTCAGAATTAGGATTACATTCTTCAGACGCTTTCTCCATTCAAGCGGTCATTCTGTTAAAATGGAGACGATTCACTGTTTGAAGGCGGCAATCTTATTCAACTCTCCTGATAGCGTCTGCTCCGTCGGGCTGTAGGATCTCTCTATTGTCTTCCAAAGAATTGTAATTTCACCTCTGCATTCGATGTAGACAGTACCAATCTCACAAGGCTTGATTTCCATGTGAAATTAACAATTGAAAACCAGGAGGCAGAAAAATATCTTGTCAATTAGGCATCACATGCACACTCAAGGTCTGGTGTTTTGATCTGCCACATACTGTAATAATGCAAATTTGAGAAAGAAATGATACGGATGATGCAAGAGCTGATTGACTGAGTCTAGGAAGGACTCCTGTGATGGAGAAATGCCTTTTATGTCAGATACAATTGTATTAAAAATGTGGAGGATGGAAGATCTTATTTTACAATTTTTTAATTATTTGGTAGAACATTCTTTTAGCTGGTATACCTTTTGAAAAAAAACCAAAAGCAATGACATCAATCTTTAAGTTATATACAGTGCAATGTAATTCTATTACCCTTGTAAAATGTATTTACATCATGATTTTCTTTACTAAAACACAGTTTTTCTTTTACACCATTGTTATCTTACTATCATTATTTTTACTAGTTCTGAATTGTAAATTGTGGTAATTACAGTCTTGATGTGTTTTCATTTAACAAGTATACAGGTCTACAAAATCCTATTTTGATCCAATTTATTACAAACATAGATAGACCAGCATATGCAATGACTGAATCAATGCATGTCAACATTATGTGCATTTTAACACGGAGATACCACTTACTTACAGAGGTTTGCTATATAATGACACCACAACCATTTAAATCACCACTGGGGAGAAAAACAAGCTAAAAAGCCCCAGCACACTAGCCTACTTTTCTCTGCTCTTCGACCTAAGCACTTAAATAAATGTGTAACCTGACAGAAAAAAAAATCAACACAATACTGATAAGCACAGTCAAGTTCACACAATAGAAGGTTATAAGTCAGCCTGTGGCACGACTCCCTAATACATCACCCCAAGCCAATGGAGCATCTCTAAAGAGTGCCAAATGTGGATGCACACTCCGCCATTACATTAATAATCTCTTGCTAATGGGGACGATGACAGCCAGGATTTGGACTGGGCGGCACTGTTTGTACACTGTCTCAAACACATGAATGCAGGGCTTTTTTTCTCCAAGCCTTTCTTAATATAAAGGGAAGTGGCACGCAGACAACAAGTTCAGTCTGGCGAAAAAACAAAAAAAAGGCTTACAGGTTGTGTAAAGACGGCACAGGCTAGACCACAGCTAAACTGTTTGAAAGATTAGCTTCCCGGCACGTGTAAGGGCATTGTTTTTTAATTATCCATTATATTCAGAAGTGTTCCTTGATGCTGCTTAGCGGGAAAGGGTAAATAGACTCCATTGTTCGATAATATTGCCATCTACACTGGAACAAACAATACAAAATACATTTTTTCCTCTCAATTTGTGTTTATATTCTGCATGGTTTACTGTGTTTTACTACAAGTGTGCTGAAAAATAACAATAATTCCACATTTCTAATTTACACTGTGCCTTGCCACTGACTGTTAGGAATGGTACAACTGAATTTAAAAATAAATTGTGAAATCTGTTTTGAGAACTCGTTTTACAGACCATAGACTAAAGCATATAACAGTGTAGTCACTATAAGTTAACATTCTTTTCTCAAAGAATTTTCTATTTTTTTCCTACAAACTGTTTATTTTGAAGACATTTTAAATGACAAAAAGCAAAGGGGGCACTCTACAAAATAACAAATAAATTGATTTGAGGTTCAGACAGTGATTCGAGTTATTTTATAGCGTCTGTGCAGTTTTAATGTACTTGTGTTAGTTCCCAAATGTTTCAACACTCTAGGAAGCAAAAGCCTGTGTTTAAAATACAAGGTATTTAAATGTCAACTGGTATGATTATTTGTAACATCACTTCTTAGGAAAATTAAAGCAACTACCTACTCATTACTTACAAACTCTCTTGTAAGGATTTCATGCAAAAAAGACTGTTTGAAAGAATTTTCAAATTCAGTTTCAATAACCTGCTGATTCATCTCTTTAACATCCACTTTAAAATAAATTTAAATGCACAGCATGATATGATGAAATTACATATACAGCTGAAACAATAAAAAGACTGAGTTGAATAAAACCACACACCGAAATGTGGCCTGAGTTAAATTTGGAATTTTCCATCACCTCTATTTCTTATTTAATTTCACAAAAACAAAACCATTTGAAAGCTTTATTGAAAAGCCATATTTTATTAAGTGTTCAATACACAGCTGACTTCATCAAGCTACCAATCTGTTAGACTAGTCAGCTTTTTTTCAATTAACCTGTTTTATACTCATTTATAATCATATCTATGCCATTTAGCTGCTTGCTAACTATATTATTTTATGCCGTAGTTTAAATGTTGATGCTCTCTAATGATGCACATCCAATAACTTTAGTAACAATGAATGTATAAAACCAGTTTAAATTGCTTTATCAGGTTACATAGTCAATATTTATAATAAACTAAGTTTATAATAAATGCTTCACAATATATCTTAACTTGCAAGCTTGACAGAGCAATGAGTGCAACAACAGCTTCACAGCTTTACTTCATCTGTATGATGAAATTATG
Organism: Atractosteus spatula; assembly: GCF_055471065.1. NCBI lineage: Eukaryota > Metazoa > Chordata > Actinopteri > Semionotiformes > Lepisosteidae > Atractosteus > Atractosteus spatula. The sequence continues at coordinate 52,575,095 of NC_142711.1, read as the reverse complement.
CCTGTCGATCCAAAGCAAAGGTTACAGCATTTTCAATGCTGCTAAACCTTATACTGTATTACATGGCAATAGGTAAGATAATGGAATCAATTTTAAAATTGGAACTCCTTTCGAACAGATGGGATCAATGTGATTCAGAAACAGACTTCTGAGAACACAAAGGAGAAAAATCAGGTTGTACAGTATGACATTATGCCAGGTGAAATTCCTTTAGATAGGGGCATGTACAAATGAAAACCAAGTCCAGGAAATGACACTATTTCTAAAATCCCATGTTTTTAAACTGAATGATTACATTTAAAACGGCAGGAAGGCAGTGTGCTGTTTGGTCTACCATGTGACCGAGCTACTTCCATATTAAAGTCAAGCTCATTATAAAATCAATATCGACTTAAACACTCTACCCCCAGAAGGAATGAGAAAAAAGGTCAGTCAGTGAAATTTAAACAATTTCCTTGCTAAAAAAAGGCACGCTTTTAATTATGGATTATATTAATTAGAACTGTCACTAGGACTTTTTTTTTTGTTCTGTTAATTATAACAGTGAGACCCAGAAATTTAAGTGGCTGGAGTTCAAACCTTTTATAAAACTGTTAAATGCACTTTTAATCAGGCAGCATACCTTGCAGTACCCTTGAATAACTGTAGAATATCATCACATATATCACTCACAGTAAAATCATTTTATTCTAGCTATGTACAATTCATTGCCTTAACTGCAGTCCAAGAAGGTCCAATTTTTTCTGGCTTATCAAATTGAGATTAGTTGGCAAGTCCTGGTTAAACGCGCATGTACTGTAATAGGTTAAAACAATGTACCCAGGATATGTTTAAGTAAAGCAAATGACCTTCATTTCAAAAAGAGCGCTTGATAATGCACTAGATCATACTGTTCAGTGTTCTGCTTGAAAATGCAATTAGGAGTTCATTTATAAACAAACACATAACAAGTGTCTCACAAGCCTTCAGCTTTAGCAGGTTAAAACTTATAGTATGATACTGTAAATATTATTGATTAACAGCATTTAACAATAATGAATGATTCAGCTATCATACATTGCTTAAAAAATGGAATCACATGGTGTCATGTTGTAAAGGCTATGACTGAGTTGTCATGTATATAATTAAATTTAAATAATGAATTTATTGTTTGCTTTGGCTCCTTTTACTCTCTAAAACATATTCCATCTTTAACTTCAGGCTTTGTATTACACATAATTATGATTTTTGACTGGGTATCTTCTTCAAACATAATATTTAAGAATAACTACAAGAACATAATTGCCAATGCAAAAGTATAAGTTAAACACATTTCAAACAAAAATGTCTCATAGGGTTTCTGTTGTTTTTTTTTACAGTTTTATCGACAAATAACATTGGTTATTTCAATCACAAAAAAAAGTGTGCAGTGTATGTAGTATACAGAAATATAATTGTCAAAATAAGCCATTAGATCTGAACATTGACGTCATATGGCTTAAATGCATTCTTTCTAATATCAATTAATCTTTCCAAATAAAACAAAAACTTAAGAATATATATTCTGTGTTTGATGCCTTGACCAAAAAGAAGAAGATAATTTATTGGATTCTAGAAATATTAGAAAAACATAACAATTTGTTGCTGTTTATTACACAGTTTTCAAAACAGCATTTATTGTTTTCTTCTTTGTGTTTGTACTGTATATTGTAGAGCTGTTTGTGAAGCTACAGTGTTTATCTTTTGTATTTTAGAAACTACAGAAGTCATTTTATTGAAAGCATTCACACTTGTTCCCAACCAATTTAAATAAATGATATCTAATGGCTTAAGTGATCATTTCTAATATCACCAAAAAGAATTTGATATAAACCGCAGTGACAATTAGGACATAAAAGGGTTCATACAACTCTCACACAAGGATTCACCTTACCTGGTATGTGGCAGTAGCATCTGAGCCAGTGTCACTTCCTAAACCAGTTAATTTCTCCTTTAGCTTGTGGTGAGAACGATGGCGCAGGCAATAAATCACCCCTGAGGCCACCAGCACCCCAATTATGCAAACTATGGAGATAAGTGTCAGAATCAGGAACTTGGTAGAATCCTCTTTGTCCGACTTGAGAGGCAACAGCTTCAACTGGCTCTTCTGAAAGACATAAATATAATACAACATCATATACAAAAGGAAGCATTAAGGCCTGGGTAAAATAGTATACAACATTATTAAACATGCTCGCATATGCTTTTTATAAATGTTTTGAAATGACTCAATATAATGCTTTAAATGAACTAAAAACATCAAAATAGCATATACTCTATACAGTATATACACTGGATGTATAATTTTACCCCTCATTTTCAGGATAAGAGACATTACCAATCCATTTGTTGTGTCATACATAATCAGGCCAAATAAATTTAAAGCAACACAAAATGCAGCTTTATCTTCCAACTGCCACGGCATTTTATCAGCTTTTCAGCACAGAAGCAGTCTTATTTTACAGGGCTTAGCCAAATCTTAGCGACTTCTACAGATAGAAGATTCATTCTTGCCTTACAGGCAGAAGAGCTTGCATCGCTTTATTTTTTCAGAGCAGAAAATTGCAACTGTTATTGATCACAATGTGAAGGTTTCTTCAAGGGGGAACCGGCTCAGGAAGACTCGATAATCGCTCGACTGCATTTTGGTTCACTCCATGTGCGAACATTTGTACAATAATTCCCCCTCATTAGTTTCATTATAAAGGCGTATTAGCAACAATTAAGAGCACAACGTGAGAATGAAAAGATGAGGCCCGCAAATTTCAGTTAGACTTATTTGGCCAACAGTCCCTTTTCCACAATTACCAGGGAAATAAATTGAAAAGCACGCCCAGGCTCTCTTCTGGCTCTTACAAGTTTGGAACAATTAGCAACCCCTTTTTCTGCCACCCAATTTTCACAGTGTTACAAAAATGGATTCCCCCCCCCCCCCCCAACACACTATGAATGCCGGGCTAGTCTATTCATTATCCCCCCCGTTCCGTTCTAGTAGTAATTTTATGCTTTGCATTCAACTCGCCAGCTTCTATTTTCTACCCTGTCTTGCATGGCATACACATTTGGGCACTTCTTGGAAAGTAAAAGTTCATTTTATCTCCGCGTCAGAAGGGCCACCAAGCAATTATCGTTAGTCTTGACTGTTAAAGCTTGTCGCTAATTAGCCGTCTTTCCTTCAGTTCCCTGGATTAGATATTACCCAGGCTCTGAGTTAATGGAAACATGGCTTGAATGAGAGACCAGGATGGTCCCTACTTGGTTATGTTCTGCAGAGAAGGATTGTCAGGCTTGTAAGTCTTAGGAGGTGGATTGACAGTAAACGCTTAGCTGTGGAGAATTGTTTTGAAATGCATGTGTGGCAGAATATCCTGTTTCTAGGGTACAGATCAGCTGCAGATTTAATTCTTAGCTGCTGTGTTCATCATTTAAGAAAAAAAGAAAGAATTCACAAAGTGCCTCAAAGGCAGAGAACTATAGCCCCAGCAAGAGCCCCCAGTGATGTATCTGCACCATAAGAGCTTCAATTTAGTATTTAGCCTCCAGGGTGGTGGTGGGGGGGAACACAGAACTATCCAGTTAATTGATGAGATAACAAAGAAAAATTATGTTTTAAATTCTATGTTTATACATGACAAAGCTACCACTACCAAAGCACTGGATTTCCAGAAAAACAATTTGTAATATATTTGTAGACATACAGAGACACATTTACATTGACATTGTTAATTAATCTGACCAATACACTTTGTTTGAAGTGAACATGCTGCACTATAGCTTAAATGAAAAATATCTACAGTAGAATAAATATTGCAAATTTATTGACAAAATGCCTCTTTGCACACAAAACTAAAAGAACCTGTCAAGATTAAAACATATAAAGCAAGATCTCTTTATAAAGCAAGATATGCAAAACATATTTTCTAAACAAATATTCAAAAAGTAAAGTAGGAAAGCTCGTGAAATCCACAAAAGATACTACCAGTAACCTACTGTATGCCTTTTGATTTGAATGGGTTTGATTTGAAAGGAAGTAGAGCATAACACAGAATGCATTAAGTGTAGGTTCCATGTTTAAATCGGTATGGCCTGTTCCAGCATGGCGTTAAAATAAGTCCATCAACGTATCTAATTTTGTTTTACATGGCCTTTTTCCTATCTTTTCTCTTTTTTTAACTCTGCTTAAGGTAAGGGCTGTTCCTACTTAGGGATTTCAAGAGATGGTTACTCTTTCATGTGCAAGAAACATCCAGATTAAATTATTTTGATAATTTGTCACTTTTCTTCGCACAAAGAAATTTTAGACTTTATGCACACTTTGCCATGTCAGCCTCATATACTGTAGGTTATCACTGATTATAATGAGTAGTCTGTATTTACCAGCTCAGTCTTGTCAGCTGCTTGGAGATATGGATAGTTTCTTGATTTTAATGAAAAAAATTGTCACTTGACTGCAGTTGTGCTAACACCCTTCATTTTATATACAAATATATATAAATATAATGACTGTGAACAAATCATATGCACGTCAAATAAGGGGTGCATACATACAGAGTAGAAAAAGTACATACACTATTTATAAATCAGTCTGTGTTTGATGATCCACATGTGTTTAGGTTCATTAACATTTTTACAAAAACTGGACATACTGTAATGTGTTACTAAATATATATTAATGTTTCCACTTTAAGTCACTGCATGACACTAAGTTTTACCTTGTTTTTGATTTTTTAAAGAATTGTGTTTAAAAGAACGGTAAACAAAAAAAAAAGCCTGAAGAAAATACAACAGCTTCTTTAATCGTGTCTTAAAAAAAAAACGATATACGGTAATTATAAAAGTATGAACACATCTTACATCCGACAAATAATTCAAAATTCTTTTAGGAAACAATATATGTTTAAAAAAAAAATCGAAAAACAGGTACACATTATCGGGTTTTATATTAAGATATTTTACTGTATTCTCAGATTTGTCTGCTTTAAGAATGCATAGAGCTAAATAACCATCCCTCTGTCACCTCCACAATTAATTATTAGATTTTGTTATCCTAATGTTTGATGAAACACAGACAAACTATAAACAGAAATACAAAAACAATTATTGTGAAAGGTGCTGTGCAGAGAATATTAGTTTTATTTCACGGGAAAATTTAATAAAAAACAAAACAAAACAAAATTATATTAAATTATATATATAGTTTGTACTAGATATACCTAGTTCCTATTATACAGTACGACTAAGCTTTCTTGCCAACATAAGAAATCACTTTAAATTTTACAAATCAGTATGAAAGATTAATACAGTACATTTATATGGTATAATGTTCCTTATTTATCTGTATTTCCAGCTAAAGTAGCACACAAATAATGGCAAATGTTTAGAAACGGCATTTAGCATTAACAGGGAGCCCTGACAACTGCTTTGTAAAATCCAGCTCCAAGGCATACGTCAGTACTAAAAGATTTAAAATAAATAATAAATATACCTCCTCTACCTGAAAATGCGTAATCCAGCAGGATAATAGGGAGTTAAATTTGTTATAACAATTTTATGTTTATCAATGCTGTTTTATTTTTTATTTTTTGTTGCTGCAATACTATTATAATATAATATTTTTGGAATAGGAGTTTTCAACCCCACATGTTTTACATGTTTTAAGAACTTATCAGACCAGTAAAGAAATACATTATGGTATACAGGACCTTTGTTCCACCAATTGTTCTGAGTCAATTATGAACTTATTTGAGTTTTTTTCAGAAATAGTTTTCAATGGCCAGTGGGATTTTTATGGGTTTTTTTGGGGTTCTTTAAGAATGTGTAGTGACTATGCTGAATGAGGCAGAAATAATCTTTGATGAACCCCTCATCTCTAAGTCCTTTTCAAAAGCCATTTTCTTCTCCAGAACAGCATATATTGTCTATTGGAACAAGGAGGGAAAAACTGTTTCACACACAAAAAAACAACTATTGTTCATGGGTCCTGATGAAATTGTACTTGCAAATTTCCAGTTTACGTAAGCAAATGTAACCAGACAAACATCATTACCCTATTAGTCTTTCAATACACTCTTGTTAATCCTCTTTCTCCTGTTTCAGGTAGAAAATAAATTGTGCTTCTTAATAATTAAATGATAAAAACATCTAGGAACAAAGCATTAGTATAGGCTATGTATTTATTGAGCATACAGTATAAAGACTATACACACGCATATATCATATGATAAATCCAGGATACAGTGAATCTGGATGATAGATGACTAGGAAATATTCAACATTTTTTTATTCACAATTATGCCTGTTTTTCAATTTGTTTTGGAGCTTTTACTTTTAAAATGATCTGAAAGAATATTTGGTGATTTCAAAAGGGTATGACGTGCATAAAATGCGTAAAACTTAACAGCTTTTATGTTAAGCTACAACCACATTTTGTCAGCTGCCTACATATTCTACACACCTCAGTCTCTACTTTTTGTTTCATAAAACACTTGGCACCAAGTCAGGAAGTACCTATTTTACCCAGGTCTTCCTTTAATACTGCAAAGAACCTTTCTGCTGATTCCCTTAAAATAGATCAATTAATTACCCGAAATAAGGTTTCACTTGATGTTTTTATTTCATACATTTTATTTTCTTTATATTTCAAATCTGCCATGGTAGAGAGATTTAAAGGCATTTATTTTCTTGGTGAGGGGGAATGAAGGATTGGTGAAATTCACAAAAGACAAAGTGCAGATGGATTTCTGGGGCTCTGGCTTATTCAAATGATTGAGAAAGGTCATACCGAGAGGCGCCAACCTATTCATTTCCGAAGACACAATGATCTTTCCCCAACCTTTGGTATCACAATGCTTTTATAAAAGTTGCTGTATCCCTTTTCTCCAACATTATTCAAACCCTTTGCTATGCACATATGACCACTTTTGAAGAGGACTGGATTAGTTTTATAAGCCAAAATCAACCCTTTCACATGAGGGAAAACACATTCTGGGGGTAGAATTTGCCCTCATGAAGTTACTTCTTAAAAAAAACATCTACCTTTTTGAAAGCAGTAAATGACCTAATTCTTTTGATCAATAAAAGCAACCATCTGAGGTTGGAAAAGAAACTGTCTTGAATGCATTAAATTATTTAATAAATAAAACATTCATATTTAATAGAAAATATATTTTTGTTTTCTTATCAGTAATGTTGTATGTACTTTTCCTTGCTCTTATTTAAAAAAGAAATAAAAAATAAGAAACGTTTTGAATTATTAAACACTAGCATTCACTGAGCAATTTATTAAGTACTTTTCATTCAGAACTTTATCCCATATACTGTATGTATAATTTTTACAATTTATTCCTAATCAATTAAAAACAAAGTGCAGCCTAAATATATATGGGATATTTTCACATGCATTTTCAAGGTTTTCCAGAAATTGAAAGTTAAATGAAATGAATTTTTATCATCATGAGTATACAGTACATGGTACCATATGCACAATGGAGACCCGAATTTGAGTGGTTTGAACAATAGTTTAACATGAGTGTGTATATATGTTTATATTTTAGAAAAACAATAATATTCTTCAGAAAATTAAGCTTTATTGTTCTTACAGTATAAGGGTACAAATGGCAAAGGCACGCTGCTTGAAATGCTCATTTTATTGTTTTACTCTGTATTTTAGAAATACAGCAATATTTTTGTGAAAAAGTAGGCAGAACTAGAGCAGGGAATTTCTGCCCCTGTAAAAAAATAGGTAAATTCTGTAATAAGGTGGAAAACAATGTTTGAAGCCATTGAAGATCTATTAGAACATGTACCTTGTCTCTAGAATCAATCATTATTTTGAGGGCTTTTCATAATCATGCAAATTAAAGCAGAAATCACCTTGTACATGTTTTAATAAACATCCAAGTTATTGATCACTAAAGTAATGAGAAAAAAAACTCATGGGCATGTTATCAGTCCTTAAGAGGCTAACCACAAGATAATACAATACAGCATATTGATCTTCAGCATTACCGAAAGTATGCAGTTAAACTGCTATACATTCTTCACTGTATATAAGCCCTGTTTCTTCATGCTCCCCAGATGTGCTGGGACTGCTCAAATAACACCATCATGTATTATAATTAGGAGTGGAAACCTTTACATCACCACACATTAAATAAAGATTTCTTTTTTTTTTAAAAAAAAGGAAAAATGAAGAAGTCTTTAAAAAAAACAAAGAAAAAAGCTCAAGAAAGCATACTGTCTCCACAGACCTGGTGGCCTCGATAGCCAGAATTCACACTGCAACTGTACAAGAAACTTCAGCGAAATAATGTTTGTTCTAAAAGATTATACCGTAAGTAAGGGACTAACCGGTTAGACTGAATTCATTATCCCGTAGAAGAATTCCAAGGCTGTAGCATTAAACATGTAACTCAAAAGGCACGATCATTTTTTAAGAAGCTCCTTGAAATGTATATAAGAAACCAAATTAAACATTCCCTGCAGAGAAGTCCTTAGGCAATATCATGACTATTTGCTTTAGTAACCATAAGGTCCAATTTCTAACACCGAGTCGTAAAAACAGAAGCAAATGTCCCAATTAGGAAGCATGCTAAAACAAATGAGATACTGCAGCACACAAAACTGCATATATTTACCTAAATCCGGGATAAAGAGTGAGCTTCTCCTTCGAAGACGGAAAGATTCCAATTCCAGGCAAGAGCTGTTGGGAGAAGCAGCCGACGCCGCAGCTCCGCAAGCCTCTTCTGAATCCCTAGCCCGTGCCTAAAAGTTAACAGCCTCCCATCCACTTCAGCAGTAACAAAAGGGCTGTAAGTTGCTTGCCGTGCTTTCACCACACACACACACAAAAAAAAAATTGCCCGCCAGATTTTTCACGTCTTACGAAATTCTGCTCCCGGCTTGCCTAGTCCCTTGAGCGCTCATGTGAAAGTGAAAAGAAGGGGAGATGGGCTTTTTTTTTTGTGACCACAGAGTGTAGGTCTGAGCCCCTCCTTATATTCAGCAGCTCTAGAGTCCCTGTCTGTACCACATGTCACATCCACTGGTTGCTATAGTGATGCCTCCACATGTTGCTGACAGCAACTGCTTAAGGAAGGCTGCCTGTTAATAAACCTTGGCTGGAGTGGGAATATGAATGGACATTGGTTTTGTCACTCATTTGTAAAGCTGCTTGGGGTTTCTTTTTTTTTTTGTGAATTGCTATTTTTCCCCCCTTCTGATGGTTCTTCTTGCCAGTATGCAGAGTACGTGTTTCTGTAATGAAAGAATTGGGTGGGCTGCCTTGAGAAAATCTGAAAGCTTGAAAAAAAAAACCCACTGAAAGGTGAAATAAAGATAGATAAATGATTTTAAAATGGGCTTTCACATCTTTTCTTACACGTCTCTTTTATTCGCAATATTGTATCTGCATCAGAGCCACTCTCTCACAGAAAGAAGCACTTATTTTGTGGCACTCATCTCTGGTTGAATTAAGTTCATTTTGAGTGTGCATGATAATGCCCGCTTTCGAATTCTGTTTTATTCTGGCGACATATTCCTGTAACTCAAACATTGTGCTCTCTTATGCATATACTGTAAAACGTTTGCTTAATTTTGCCTGTGAATTCTATATATTCTATATAAAGGTACAGTTTACAGGTTTCAGAAAATCGTGTTTAAAAGGAAGTGAACTCTATAATTCCACTACAGTATAGGTATTATAAAATAAGAGAAAGCCTCTTACTACAGGTACTATGCGATTTGCCAAACCATTGAAACCATAAGTAAGTTCTTATGGGTGTTGTTAGAGCATTTTGAAACAAACAAGAATGCAGACGGCACAAGCACATGCAATAACTGTGTCCAACCGAAACACCTTCGGCAGAATGCACGACACAAAACCGAACACTGCTCCTAGCAGTAATATTCCTTCAAAACCAAACCTACCAATAATACTAATTAGTTGTTGGTTGGGTATAATGATCTTATAGAAGGTAACAGCTGCAAAAAACAGGAGAAGGAGGATTAAGGAGAGCAGGAATAGAAAGGGGAGAAAAGAAGGAGATCCTGTCAAATGCAGATGACAAGTCTTGGGAGGGCTCTTCAGTTTATCTTTTTATTCATTCCCCCCTCCTCCCGAGCTCCTCTATTGTTTCTCTGTGTGACAGCTGGAGATGGCAGGCCCAACTAGGGACAAAACAAGTCCTTTCACATACAACACTAGGCTGCACATTGACTAACAGAATAGGCGCCACAGCAAGGTCCAGCTTAGAGCTGAAATATCTCTCCTCCCTATAGAGTGATCAAGAACGTATTTCTAGGCCACTATCTTATTTGTTGCAATTCCCAGAAATGGAAAAAAGAATGCTTTTATTCCTCCTCTTTTTATATGTGTATACATTTCCATTCAAACTGAGTAACGGAAGAAAAAAAAACAGGCGCAATGGACAATTTGTTTCAGGAAAATTAGCACAAAAGATTCACATCTGATGCTTTCATTGTTCAATTCTTTTGCGTAGCCTTTATCCACGAAATGTAGAGGTTTAAAAGAGTGCCTCCAAGGTTTGTGGAACACCGAGGCTGTTATTAAATTAATACGGCACAACTTGCTAACTCAAAAAAAAAGAATTAAAGTTTATTTCTTTATCTATGATTGAAATAAATCCTTTTTAATAAGGAGTGTTCAGGTCCTTCATTTTATGTACTGAGGTAGGTTCAGCTGGAGATTCAGAGAGTTGATTGTGATGCACTAATTACATATGCATTATCCCAATTTCATGGCATTTTTGAATGTGCAGCATTATGAATCATCTGTCGCAAGTAGCTGCAAAAGGCACTAATTTCTGTTCGTGTGTGGTTCTCAGTAGCTATTAGGGACTGCGAGAGTAAGTACTTAGAAAGCTCTCTAGAAAAATATATTCATCATTGATTGACACGTTTTCTGAAGGTGGGACATGAGATTCCTACAACTACAGCCTGAGGAGCTGAACAATGTAATAAGTACGCAAGACTAACACGCATGGACAATGAATGTCAGGGCTTCCCACACTTCAAGAACAACACTTTTTCTTCCATATTTTGATTTTACCTCAGTGTTCTTAAAGAATAATGTCCTTAAAAGAGCCAGGCCAGGAATGAGCTACACAACTGTATATCTGGCCATGTCACGTGTTCTGCAGAAAATGTCATGAATGTAAAGTACTTCTTTACTTTTAAAATTACATTTCAATTCAATTGACTTTATGATAGATACAATCAAATAAAACAGTGATATGACATCACATTTGCAAGGCATATTATGTATTGTACTTCATTGTACTGTTATTGTTATTCTGAATACAGTATGATTATATTGTTATTATTCAAATGGTTTTCAATTGTTTTCTGACACTGTATACACTGTCTTGCTGTTGAAAACAGGAAATAAGCAGTTTACTGTACAAAATTAGAACTTTTTTCTATTCAAAGAATGCTGGTAATTTTTTCTGATTTCGATGGAAGATTTTTGACCTGGCGGTTTATATTTGTACCACTTTTCCAATTGTACTGATTTCCACTAGTGCAATACCTTTCAGTATGCATTATGATTCCATGTGTATAACATATACAATTGGTTGTGCCTTTCAAGATACAACCTGTTTTTCTTTATCTACAGTATAAAAGGCAGACAGAAGATACATTTCTGAAACAGTGAAAGAGACTATATTTCTAATGTCATAAATATTTCAACAGCATAGGTACGTACCTCTTTTTTAAAAAGGTTATGCTATGCATGCAACTTTTTAATTATTTTTAATAATCCTTAATGAGCCAAATTTTCCAAGCACATACTGTATTGTAGATTAACCTATAATATTCTACTGTTATGAAAGCATAAGGAAAGGCAGTGTGAAATATCAAAAATGTCAAGTGAAGTTGGATATCAGTAACTTGCAGCAGAATAGTTTGGATGCCAAACTATTTGCTTAATAATGGTTCACTTTCATGGTTTAAAGCACAAGTGGTTCAGTAGAAATGACCACAAAGGACTGTGAAGCTGGGCCAGCAGGTATTGGGACGATAATTGGGAACACCTGGGTAAATGAAGGTTACTAGGAATAGTGAGCAAGAACTGCCACACAGGCGTGGCTCAATTGGCTCATGAGCGTTAATTAAGCAAATAAATCCTAGCATGTTTAGTGTCATGCATAAAAACACTGGACAGGCCTGATTTCCTACTGTATAATTACTGTATGATTGCATGGCTGCATGATGAGACCTCATTGACTTTGAAGCTGGGGTGAATGCTGGGGAGCAAGGGGCAGGAGCTTCAGTTTGCTGGTTTGCTGAATTTTTTTAAATGTCATGGCCTTCTTGGTCACCAGAACCCAACTGAGCATCTAAGGGATATTCCAGAATAATGTCTGGGACACAGTTTTACACCTCCAGGCATGAGTTGGTTGACTTGTGGATAAGTGGTGCAATATCCCTCCCTCAGGATTCCAGATTTCTGGTACAATCTACAGTATTGCCCACCTGTAGTAGCCCAACATCCCCTTAGGTGACTTTACATTTTTTTTACTCACTACTTGTACTCAGTTTACAGTCTGAGCACCGAAACTAAATCATCCTAAAACCTATGTGACAAGATATACTGTATACTCATCCATTCAATATTAGGTAGATATACAAATTGCCCGTTTCAGGTTTAAGACTATACACTACTTGCTGTACTGTATACTGTAGGTGATGACTATGCATTGTGAACAAGCCAGTGAACAGGCACATTTGCTTTAATAAACTCCCATGGGAAAAATTCATGTTCATTATAAAAGAGCGAACTAAGAAATGCAAAGGTAAAATGACAAAGTTTAAACTGCTAACAAAATTCATCTTTGTTAAATAAAATACACAAATTCAACAAAACCCTATTATACATCTTTCTGTTTACCATAAAATGAGACAGTGTGGAACAATATCTTCATTTTTTCCCCTAGACATGTGTTTAGCTGAAATACAGTATAAATAAGGTAGGGGGAAATTGTGTAAGACTGTGCTTATTCTCTTGGTAACTGGGGACTATGAGGGCACAGCTCTTGAGAACTGCTGCTGCCAAGAAAAACTCAAAATTAAAAAAAGTCTAAAAGCCTTGATTTAGATAAATAAGAATCCTTTATTTAATAGGGTATTTAAAGATAACCTACTGTATATTAAAGGATAGTATGATACATCTTATTTTTTTCTAGATATCTTAAAATAATGTATTATATTTTATCTTAATTATTTTATATATCATCTTAGATTAATTTGGGAAGCTCATTTAATATTTAAGAAACTAAGCCACAGAAACGGTTTAGGCAGTTTTATTTTATTATTTGCCTTTAATGTGCCCCTCGTTTGGCTACTCCCCAGTTTGAGTCTGTACATTCAGCATTTTCTTTGTGGTGCTTGATTATATAGCCAAGTTTCTTATTTATGGTGCCTAATAATATATGATTTCTCAGCATCATGGACCATTAACACTAAAGCCAGGTAAAGATATTAAAAAAGACACCCCAATTGTCCACTTTTTCATATTTTTGGTGATTATACTTCCACTCAATAACTGACATGACAACAATTTATTCATAGAAAACTTGATAGAGACAAAGATCTAGATAAAACCTACTGGCCCATTGATATGGGTGGCTTTCATTAATGCACACTGATTTTAAAGAATGCAAATTACAGCAAAACTGGAAAATTCCCTTTTGCATTTGGAGGAATTTAATGACATATTTAGTGATTGCAAGAGCTTAAGCTAGAGAACTCCCCTAAGAATTCATATCTGCCTTTATCAATAGCAAAGCTTTTGAAAATGTATATCCATGTATTCTCTAAGGATGTTTCTCTAGGCAAATTTAAATTCAAACTCTTGCAAATTCAATGTGTTGTTATTAAAGTAATCTTTATGTTACAGAAAGAAAACCAGCAACATTTAGATCTGTATGATGCAAATTGCAAAACAATTGATGCACGAGATGTTAGCCCACTATTCAATTTGAAGAAAAAGCTGCCCTACAATGACTGTACTTTGAAGACGAAACCCAATATCTCTACCTATTTTCAGAACACATTTAGCAAACAGGGAAGCAAAATTTGTGGTCTCATCTAACGATGAAAACTCATGCTTCCTAGGCAAAGGGTGAAACACAGTGTTACTAGTTCATAAGTATCTGACTGCATCTCAACCTCCAACCTCAGACATTTAATAAACAGATGTGAAAAGCACATTCATGCTGTCCACAGTTGAGTAATTTTAATCGCTCATGATATGACACTGCAGAAAAGTTTAAATGACATTTTTTTCCAATGCCTGTGATCGCATTATGTGTAGGATAACAGAGTCTAAGAAGGGATGAAAGTCTCGACTTCAGCTACATTGAAAGAAATAAAACACTGCCAGCTTGAATTTTACAAAAGGTCCTTCTGCCTTTATTGGTACTGCTTGCCCTATTTCAAACCTGGTGTTTTCACTAGTCCATCAGTTAACAAAGCCAGTTTCTGATCTCTAATACAGGAGACCTGCCATATTAAAATTTCAGAGATTTGACACAAACAAAGCAGCAGCCAGTAGCTTTAGCTTGTGCAACAATACAAAGCCTGATGCATATATTCATGGAAAAAGCTGATATTTATGTCATTTACAAGTGGTGTTTGGTGAAAAACGAACCATTTGACTATGTTTGGGGAAGAAAATTTTAACACATCAGGGAGTTTCCGAATCTACATTCAAACCAAGAATCTATAATTCAAAACCCTTCACTCTATAAAATCATACTCATTCCAAGCTGAAATAAGCCAAGTCCAAGATAAGTGTTATTGTCAGTGTTATTCTTGATACTGATATGATGTCCCAGAGATACCATTATTCTTTTTTACCATAATAGTCTTCAGCATTCAAAAGTTATTATATTATACATACTGAGAGGTATTAACAACACAACCAATGGTACAATATACCATAGGTTCCAGTACTTATGTGTTACAGTATATGTTTAATGTCTCTCAAGTTTATATGGATGGTTTTTCAAAGAGAATGACATGAGTCATGTTCTTGAATCTTTTTCAGCTATTAAGCATGCAAGTACTGGCCAGCATAATCTCTTTAATACCCTTCCCACCATCCCTTTACACCTTTGATTAAATTAGGAAATACTGGGATTTATTCAATGATTCAGTTTCATAAAATAAAATAAAATCTTACTTATCGAGAATCACAAACTGATTATTTAAGTTTTATCTAAAACTGATGTACGGTGTCGATCGTTGATCTGTGATTCCAATTTTGTTGAAACCTTTTTAGCTGTTGTCTACAGCAATTTAATTAGAACAACAGACTGTTCTTAAAACCTGCATGGGCTCAACTGTAATATTCACCCTTTTTTATCGATGTGTGTGCAAAATATACATTTATCTAGCCTCATGGTAAAGGCAGAACTGATTCATCACATGTTCATGATATGGAAGATTTATATTATAATTATTTCATTAAGTGACAATGTAAAACAAGTATTTTACAATTTACGATTAATATATTCATTACAGTATCTACAGTATGTTACTACAATACTAATATTACAGTTTAATACAGTATCGTGACATTAATTGCTTAATATTCTACATTTTCAGTATTGTGGTCACCCACTGTAATATACAGTATTCATTTGCTTGTGACATTAATATAATGATAATGGAATACGGAATAGTGTGTTTATTTTTGCCAATGATTCTGCAAATTGTTCAATCTTTCTCCGCTCTTTTAAAAACTTGGTAAAAGTGTTATAAGGCTATGACAAATCTGATTATTTCTTATAGGTTCAGATGTTACCTGTACTACAGATATGATATATTTTGTAGATTTAGTTTTGCTGAAAACTTGCCCAGTTGTAATTTATATTCACTTCACTTAGTTTTTATTCAGGACCAATAACCCCAAATGAAGGCCCTTCATCTGAGAAAACACATGGTCATATAAATTGAGTATTTAATTTCCTGTCTTGGTGACATGGTTGTGTGTATCCAGACATACTATTACCATAGCATGATTTTAATATCTTGCTGTATAATAATAGCTTACTGTCAATTTTTGGTCCTTCTATACTAAAAAATCCCTCAAAGATTTATAAATTTATTTACAGGACGACATAAAATATAATCTTAAAACCGTAAAGTGCTACAGTATGTATTTAGTATGTTATTTGTAATACAGTACCTCACTTTACAAGTTACATTTACTTAAAAAGCTTGCTTTAGCTAGCTGTGAATGTATATTATATGTTCATCTGTGCAAATGAGTTAAGATAGTAGAAATTTAAATGTTTTGGCTTCATATCAGAAATATAAACATCTATATGTTTATATAATATATGAAATATATAAAATTGTTTTTACACTATGATCTTTATGTATAAATGTATTGTATTTATTAATATTTAATTAAAGGACAATTAATATTCAGTACTGTGCTGTTCAACACAAGGGACATTAGAGTATAGTTTTCATTAAACAACATGTAAGAGCTTATTCAGTAATGTAGGACACTGCCAGAATAATGACAGATAATCATACAAAAATTGTATGCTGCAACATTCTTCTCATTCCTCTAAAGCAGTCAACATTCTCAATAGATGCCATCTCATGTCACATGCTGTTGTTGCTGATGTTAAAAAGCATCAGAATAATGTTAGAAAACAGCAAAATATGTCAGCTTCTGGCAAGGTGCAAGGCTGAAATGTAACTTCTGTCCTTCAGCCCATTTAAAATGGTGGATTACCATGAAACATAAGACAAAGCATCAGAGAGAAAGTTCCTCAGTGTCTACTCTCCTCATATAGTCTGTGAATTTCAAGAATGTTGAATTTCCACAGAAATTCCTTGGTACTTGACAAAGACTATTCATAGAAATCGTTGGTTTGTATCCAGAAAAAAAAAACATTTTATTTTTGTCCACAGCATTTATTGTTACTATTACCACTAACATTTCTAAAACTACAACCGCTATTATCACTACTGTTAAGACAAAATCAAGAACGAATTATTTTTATTGGTCATTATTATTAGTTGTAGCAGAGGTCTTAGCAGTAGTGATGGTGGTGGATGTGTCAAAAATAATTTCATAGCTCACTTTGTTTTCATAAAACACAGTGCTAAGACCCTTAAACCAGAAGTTAATTATCAGGATCTATACACTTTACCTCCACCAAAAAGCGATGGGATACATGCTAAGCTCATGTACTGTTCTTACAATCTTAAGAGATACTTCATAAAGTTGATCAGCAGGCAACAGCATGATGGATTGATGGGCTTTCAAAGACTTTTTTGTGTGTGTCAGCTGCTAATCTATGTGATGGCTCTTAAAAAAGGCTTGTCCTAAAGCCAAACACAGCTTCTGTATATCCACGGACAAAGAAAGCTCCTTAAAATGTTGTTTCTTTCATTGCCAGGTGGCACATTAAAGCTTCCTTTGCCGTTTTTTTTCAAGGAAGGAAAGATCACATCAGAAAAGCAGAGAACAAAATAACAGCCGCTCAGGACCCTTACAGATCATTCTGAAGACAGCATAACAGAACAAAAACATTGATCATGGCTTTAGAAAAATGCCTTATGAAACGGTGAGTTAGCCCGACACCTTTTCGGAAATACAGTACGGTACAGTATATCTAATCTGAACTAACAATGTGCACTTTAAACTCTATTTTAGTTCAAATACAGACATTCAGATAAAATAAATTCATAATATACTCAAAATGGTTAAATAATGTAATGTTATGTAAACTTGCAACATCCTCCTTGGGCCTAGACATAATGTAAATGTAAAGGAAAACATCCCAAAAAGTAAACTTAGCTTTGCTTCATTAAAGATGTGAGAACAGGTTCATTTTTATAGCAAACACAAAAGAAAAAAAAACAGTAACCACAGAAATCTGGAATTTAGTAGACTAAGCAATTAGGTATAGTACTTACTGTTAATACTACAGAAATCATATTGCTTCTTAAAATATATAAAAAAAAACATAATTGCGACCTTTTGGAACCTACCACCAAACCAAAAGAATACATGGTTCAAATAACATGGATAAAAAATAATGGCTTTTGTGTGATTGCATGAATTGCCCAAAAAATCTAATCTCATTTATTCTAACAAAGCTGCACTTAAGTTTTCCTTGTACGATATGGAAAGAACTTTCAATTTTTGTTCATTTAATTCCACTGAAAAAGTAATTGCTCCATCCATCCATTTGTTGTCTGAGATACTTCATCTTTTGTTATTGCTGTTCTTGTTATTTTTTGCAATGCAAGTGCATTTAAATATTATATTCAATCTTGTGACTGGTGATATCACATACAATAATCCAAAGATAAATTAGCACTCAGATGCACGAAAGCCTTCATTTGTGTCTGCCGTCTCACCATAAGAATTAGATTTTATATTCTCAGGTTGTGGAAACATCAAAAACTGACATACAGTATATACAGTAGGTTTGGAAACCTTGTGAACAGGGATAGAGATACTACAGATCTTGACTTCCTGTGTGATGGCAGATATATCTGTCTTTTACTAGGAAAGCTGGAAAGGGTAGGAGTATTGTGAATATGTTCCCTGATTATCAACTCAAGGTACTTGAAGATAAAAATGTTTGTTTCTCTGAAAACATTTTCTGTGTAACTACTATACAGTAGGTAAAAGAACAAGTAATAGGTTTATTCCATGCTGAAAAAGAAGAAAGAGAACACAACGTTTCGGCCGTGAGGCCTTCTTAAGGTGTGAGCAAAAGGCAACAAGCCCTCACACCCGAAGAAGGCCTCACGGCCGAAACGTTGTGTTCTCTTTCTTCTTTTTCAGCATGGAATAAACCTATTACTTGTTCCTTTGCAGCCTACGCATGCTGACGCAGCTACCCACCTGAACTACTACCGCCTATAGTAGGTAAATGTGTATCTTAACCTGCATTAATTAAATCAAAAATCTTTTTCAGTGGAATTAAATGAACAAAAATTGAAAGTTCTTTCCATATGGTGCAAGGAAAACTCAAGTGCAGCTTTGTTAGAATAAATTAGATTTGATTTTTTGGACAATTCATGCAACCACAAAAAAATAACTATTTTTTATCCATCTTATTTGAACCATGCATTCTTTTGGTTTGGTGGTCATTTCTCTGACCAAGGTTCTTCTTGTCTGATTGGTTAGTTTGCACTAGGAAATATCTGGGTGGTTCAGTATCGTGTTTCCTCATGATTTACCTGAATACCTGGGAGCTTTCAACACCCAGAATATGTTTTTATACCCCTGCAGAGATCTGTGCCTTCTCACAATTCTATCATGGAGTTGTGCAGACAGCTCCTTGGTCTTCATGATAAGAGTTACTCCCCTGACATAAACGGTCCAGAGAGGGACCTTATATAGACAGGTGCAGTACATTTCTTCTGAAATCATGTCAACCAATTGAACTGGCCACAGCCAGACTTTGGAGCTCAATTTGGAGGGTCATAGCAAAGGGAGTGAAATACTTATCAAGACATTTAAGTATTTTATTTTAAAATATATGGGGAAAAATTGAGAACTTTCATTACACATGGCAGAGTAAATTGTTTTAGTCACTGACAAAAATTCTGGTATAACTGAATTTCTATTTGACTGTCCATCATATATTGGGAAAGTAGGAAATTCTGCAACCTCACATTTTTGCTCCTCTTGCCATATTGTTATACCCAGCTTTCACTGTACATACTGTATGAACTATTTTCAACATTCAAAGCCATGTCATTGGATTAAAATCTGGTGAATAGGTGTGAATAATATACAGTATGTACACTACAGTGATGTAATGACTGGAGTACCACAAGGATCTTTACTAGAGCCACTGCACCATCAGTGTTTATCAGTGCTCTATATGTTGATATAGGTAGCAAACTAGTCATATTAGCGAGCAATACCAATATAGGAGGATTAAGAATCACTGTAGAAAACACAAAGGAAATTCCAAAACACATAAAACACATAGAATTCAGGACAGGGCAAACAATTGACAGATAACATTAAATGCAAACACATGTAGAGTGTTACTGTATATGCAGGCAATAAGAACGTTTAATATAAATATAAATATACGATGAAGAAAACAGGGCTCGAAAAGATACCTGGACAAGACAGGTCTCATCTGAGTCATCTGAAAGATGCTCAACAGGCATTATGTGGACTATGGAAAATTATCAACTTCTACACTACAGCCTCTTTGGTGATTGCTAGAGTGAAATTAACATATATATATATTACTCTGCAAACATTGGGCATTGGATCCAATTTTATTAACCAAGTTCTGCTGATGTACCAACACCAGATGGCAGCAGTATTAACAAACAGTCTGAAACCCATTACTGTGGAGTGTGGAGGCATACTAGACAGGGGTGTGCTTTACCACTTCTCCTTATAGCCACATGCTGCTGGAATTCATACTAATCCCCCCCCCCCCTTTCCTGACAATCAGGTGTTGGAATACACAAACATATACACAAAGACGCGAAGTACATAAACTAATGCTTCATGCTGATAATGTCCCTTTTTCGTGTCTGATCCTGAGACATCCATTCCTGCTTGGCTTTAATTGGTAGAAACTTTCTTAAAATTCTCTTTCTTTAGAACCAAGCCAAATGCCTTTTATGTCCTAGTGCCCTACGTCTATTCCTGAGTGATATCTTTCAGTGCTTCAGAATAGGAATAAAATATTTAGATTTGATCATTCTTCCTAAAACAAATAATTTAATAAAATGAAATATTTATCTCCTGTTAGACAAAATACATCTGACCTCTCATGATGTCCACATTAGCTTTGTCTTTACAGACAAAGATAATATTTTTCAAAAGAAGTGTACACTTAACCTTAATTATCTATTGCTTAATCTCCCAAATTAAGTATATACTGTACTGAGCATCAAAAAAAAATATATCACTTACAGTGTAACTTCCACTAATTCACAAAGTTCTCATCAGGAAAATAAAAATCCTTTTTGCCAATTCCCATTTATCATAGTTTAGGCAGATAATCAAGTTGTCTACTGTGAAACCCACAGGCTAATAGCATGTGAAGTAAATCTTGAGAACAATACAAGATATACTGTATACTGTATACTGTGATGAATTCTTCATCTTTGCACCAGGTTGCAGCTGTGGATTTCTGTTGATTTCCTCTCCTATCGTCTGAAACAAACCTGGTTCACTGGCGTCTAAACTCTAGATGCCACACCATCCCAGCACATCCCACAAAAGTTCAATGTGACTCAGATCTGATGAGTAGGGCATCCACAACAAACCTGTCAGATCTGCTTTTCACAAACAAGAAATTTGTTATCCTGCCGTAATGTTGTCAGAATGAGCTCACAGGAAGGGCAGTTGAGTGGGTTTACAGGACTTGATCAACATAGCACTGTGCTGTCAGAATAACAGCAAACACTACAAGTGGAAATCTCTAGGCATTACATGTTCTTGCCTGACTCATTATATTTGGGTCTGCACATAGAAGATTGTTCTTTTCTACACTTCAGTTAACTTATTGTTCTGGACATCTGTAAAATACTCACTGGCTTGCAAAGGAGGACCTGAACCCACTCCTGGAAGGTTCACCTGAGATACTGTTCACACCACATCATTCTATTGTGCCTACAGGTACTGTATGTGGTGTCTCCTCGCCCCTCACAATGGAACTGCTTGTGAGCTGGATGCTGGGTCCAGGCTCTTCTGATGCAGTGGAACTGATAGTCTGAAATATGTGAAGATAACACATAATTTTGTGTCAGTCTTGGAGAGGTATCATGACTTTTGGTCTCCCAGATTGTGTCTTTATGAACAACAGATTGCATTTGGCTGTAATATCTTGCCAGATTAAAATTGAATAGAAATGCTTAAAATGAGTGACAGCATGGTGAGTTCATCCAAATACAAGTGTCACAAATAGCCTTGCTTTCTTGATAAGCATAGAATATCGGCTTCTCTTCATATTTTTCCTTGCCTTTTTACAATGACTTGACATTAAACAGGTTAAATCACCTCACCACCTGTTAAGGTTAGATGGGTTAAGGATGAAGTTGAAATGCCCTAATTGTTGAAAATGCCCAGCAGAAGATGAGATTTAGGTTCACCCATTCTTGAAAATCATACATACTGTCATTCAAAAAGTTATTTTCGTATGCCGTGAACTATGGCTTCTTGGCGATACCTTTAAACTATACCTGAACTCGCATCCCAGGATGTAAACTGGATTCAAACTGCACCATTAGGAAATTTTTGGTAGGGTGCTGGAAATCCCAGAGACTCTTGGTCTGCTTGAATAATATCCGGGTCTAGATACTATTATGACTGCCTCTCTTAAACTTGATTAATAAAATGGATATGTTTTTTCAGAGATGGTTTACTCATGATTTTCCCTGTAGCCAGTTAACTCACCAGCATGTATTTGGACTGTGGGAGGAAACCAGAGCACCCGGAGGAAACCCACACGAACACAGGGAGAACACACAAACTCCTTACAGAACATACAAACTCCAGGTCTGGAAATGAACCCAGGGCCCCAGCGCTGTGAGGAAGCAATGTTAATCACCGCCCAACTGTGACACCTGTATATACAGTACAGTATTATATTATATTTATTAAAAATAGAGCTACATTCTTTCCCACAAACAACCTACAAGTCTTTAGGAATGTCAGTACATAAGGCCCTTGACAGTAATTATTTTGTAGCTATGTCTTCACTAGAACACAGATATGCTGCAATGCTACATTTAATATCTCTTCAATGCACAAATTCCTGTGGCAAGCCAACCTTTCGAGCTCTTCTTCTTAATGCACAGTTCCCCCTTTAAAAGGCTCATCCAGAAATGTGTGCTTAATGGCTGTGTTGTCCTGGGTGTTTCTTTCAGAACAGTACATTTTAATAGGGCTCTTTATTGCTTAAATATAAACCAAGATATTACCATGCCAAGCACTTCAAAGCCACATACTGTACACGCTGTTGATCGAGGAATAGGCATGTGCTATGCTTGTAAGTGTGATTATCCCTGGACCCAAATGTAATCCCTACTTGTTCTTCTTTGAAAGATTGAAAGCGAGAGCAGCACACATGAAAAATGTCATGTACTGTACGCTGAAAAAAGTATTTAAGTATTTCTTTTTAAAACTACATACTGATATCTCCTAACACTGCAATATAGACATTAAGATATGTTACCTGGTGATCTACTCTCCTCACAGAAAAAGAGTGCAGGGTTCACTAACTGGCTTGTTTTAGAAATCAAACATCATAACACCAAGCAAAAATGATTACACCAGAAGCTATTTAATCCATACAGTCTAGAAAACAACACTTTACAGTGCTTCTGAGCTGATGCACTAAGAGTAGTATTATATTCTAGAATTTAACACTACTTGTAACGATTTAAGTAATAAGAAATAAATAATCTATCATACCATATGTAAATGTACTAAGCACAATGGGTTTTGCAACAACACAGGCAATCAGTTTATATTTGTTTTGAGGAAACAAATGAATATATTTCTTTTGGCTTGGGAAATCGTAACAAAATATGGAGGAGTATCTGTTTTCATCTATATTCATTTAAAAGACAGGATGACTCAGCTTCTGAACAGCTAGAGGACTATACGATTTTCAGTATTCTACATCCTAACCTACTGTATGCTGCATGGCCTTGTGATGATTAGGCAGCAAGCTGAAATACTTCTCTTAACATTTAAAAATATAAACATTTGAGCTGCTCTCATCAGTGTTCTGCTTTTTCTTTATGACACACTGACAGAACTTGATACTATTCCATTGTTTTAATTATAGGAGCTGTTAATAATTACAGCTTTTAAAGTATGCCCAGAGCCATCAAAGCACAAATTCAACAGGATGGACACATTTTAGAGATCACTGTGAATAGAGGTCTGCGTTTAAAAAAAAAAAACTGAATGTTGCAGATCCCTGAAAATAAGACTGCGGTTTGTACGTAGTCTTACAGCCACTTACATCTGTGGTCTTCATGGCACTTTACATTAAAACATCTAGAAACATTCGGTTAAATATACAATCCAGCTCAAGAATAGAATAAATAAGCCAAGTGTTTAAATACAGTTCTACACCTGAAATTAAGGAACCAACAGATGTGGACAGACACCAGTAGAGATAGATAGATAATACTTCATTAATCCAGTAGGGAAATTGATGTGTTACAGCAGTCCAGCCCAATACAAGCAAAAAAAGACATCAGAATAGTTATAAAACAAAAGACAACAAAATAAATAAAACTAAATAAATAAAAAATAAATACATAGGTGTGTGCAAAATGTGATGATCATAGTCACTGTAAAAACAATAAAATATGTACAAAATGTGCATAGGTTTATACAGACTGATTGTCCAAAAAGTACAATGGAGCAAACATGCTGTCCATAGACGAGCAAATGAAGGGCTAACAGTCCTAGCCTAGGGCAGCGTTATACACCCTGACAGCCGCCGGGAGAAAAGACCTGCGGAAACGTTCCCTTGAACACCGTAGCTGGAGCAGTCTGTTGCTAAAAGTGCTCCGCTGCCCAGTAACAGTCCCATGAAGCGGATGAGAGGTGTTGTTCATGATGGCTGTGAGCTTGGTCAGCATTCTCCTCTCAGCCACCACCTCCATGGGGTCAAGGCTCATCCCCAACACAGAGCCAGCCTTCTTGTTAAGTTTATTGAGCCTATTTGCATCTTTTGTCATGATGCTGCTGCCCCAGCACACAACAGCGTAGAAGATGGCCGCCGCCACCACTGATTAAAAAAAAATGTGTAGCAGTGTTCCACACACACCAAAGGACCTGAGCCTCCTAAGAAAATTGACCTTTCTTATACAGGGCGTCAGTGTTACCAGACCACTCCAGTTTATCATCCTGGTGTACCCCTAAGTACTTGTAGGAATGTACACCCTCTATGTCCTCACCCTGGATGGAAACAGGGTTCAGCGGAGACTTATTCCTTCGAAAGTCCAAGATCATTTCTTTGGTCTTGCTGGTGTTAAGCTGGAGATGGTTAAGATGACACCACTCCACAAAGTTGGTAATCAAGCTCCTATATTCCTCCTCCCTCCCCTCTCGAATACACCCCACAATTGCAGAGTCATCCGAAAACTTCTGCAGATGACATGTCTCAGAGTTGTACCTGAAGTCAGAGGTGTAAAAGGTGAATAGGAATGGAGCAAGGACAGTCCCCTGTGGAGCCCCAGTACTGCTAACAACAGATATGTAAAAGTATGAAGGTGCAGAACGGTAAAGGCCTGTATAGACAGTACTGTATGTAATTTTTTTAAATCAATTGCGCATTTGACTGGTAGCCAGTACAGTGAATAGAATATACTGTATAGTATGAACAGCATGCTGCATCCTTCTAGTGAACACTCAGGGTAATACATTTTGAGCTACAGTAACTACAAATAACGTAGTTATGAGTCATGAAGGCTAGCCAACCTACTGTATTCAGTCCAATCAGGAAATACAAATAGCACAATAGCCCAATCAGGAAATACAAAAGCAACATCTCAGCCTCTGTAGAAGACAAAATGGGTCTCACTTTTGCAATGTCCACAAAGCTGTTTCAACAGGTGGGGGAAAACCTTTACAACTAATCTGGTGTGGGTATCCAGACACAGTTCTTAATCCATAAAGATTCCAATGCTACTCAAAGTTTAAGACGGACTCAAGCAGTAACCAAAAAAAGAAATGATTAGTAGAGTCTATTACAGAAGATCTGGATTAAGTTTAGATCCTAATCTCACACACTTACGTACAGTGTATAAGTCTCAGACCCAGGTCTTCCCTTCATGTACTGTATCTCTCGTATCCCCTGCCTCCTCATCTATATCCTTGCAGCAACCTCTCTAGTTCAATCCTGGCAATAGTGAGAGGGGGGTCTGTTCAGCCAAGAAACTCACATCAAAAACTCAAATATTTCATCCCTCTATCACATTAATGAGGATGTAACTGAACTATCTGAACTACAGAATTTAACCATTTAGACAGGACGAACGTCAAATTCTTTAAAACACCACAAAATAACAATAGACACCTCTTTCAAAAAGTATATAACAATTTTAAGTATGTCATTGAGAGAGAAACTTGGGGTCAGAGCACAGGGGTTTAGGGCCTTGCTCAGGGGCCCAACAGAGTAGGATTACTCTGCCAGCCATGGTATTTGAACCACCAACCTTCCAGCCACAGGTGCAGATCCTTAGCCACAGTGCCAGAGCTCATTTAAGATTTTTCAAAGGTTTTATGCAGGAATTTGCAATCAAAGAAGAACGTTACTCCATTAAAGTGAATTCAGAATGTACAGCACAAAGGCACATGCAGTACATATTGTCATGTTGTCATGAAGTGAATTTTGATTCAGCAGTACTACAGTATACAGTATGAACAAATGTGATATTTGTTTACTTTAAGTACTTTTACTGGGTCCAACATTCTACACCCCCCCTTAGAAACTGACTTAATATAGATTTAACTGCAGAGCTTTGTATAGTGATCAATAACAATAATGATCAATAACATTAAATCTTTTTAAAAAGTTTTGTAGTCTTATGAAAAGCAGTGATGTTTTACAAAGTAAAAAAGCAGGAGCTGACAACATGACATTTAAATTATACCTTCCATAAACTTAGACAATTTGATTTAAATGTTAGTTTACAAAAACTATTCAACTTGACATTGATTTCACATAAATGAACTGATATAATATCAGTTAAAACACAATAGATGCTTCCATTGTGTCTCCTTAATGTTTTTTTAAAACTCTGAAAATATTAAATTGCCGCTATTAATGAAATACTATTTTGTATTCTGCTTTGAAACAGAATTTGAGCCATAAGGTTATTTATAAGAGCTAGTACCATAACACAATCATAGTCTCTCTAGAGAAATGAGGATAGGAAATTCCACATTTTAATGTATGTACAGTATATTGTTTAAGTAATGTTTTAAAAGCTGAGATAATTGTTCAATTGTAAAATGTTTTTTGTTTACTTCCTTATCAAATTGAACCTCATAACCCTTTTAAAAAACAATAAAAATGCACCAATGTTGTCATTATGTAACAAAAAGTGGTGGTAGTGTGGTAATGTTAATTCAGTTTGGGAAGAGTTCTATTCAATACATACTTCAAAGTACTTACACTGTTTAAATTATGAGTAGGGCTGTTCTTTGCCTTTTAAGCTTCACGGTCTGTTGTTCATGACTTATTACAAAATTAAGTGAAGTACTTGTGTGAGGGAATTCAGAATTGACCTTATTAGTCAAAGTGGCCTACTATAGCTGGCACAATACTATCTCCACTCAGAAATGTCTGATAGTGATTTAAGTGCTTTGCTTATATGTAAACACACTATGATGAGAAAACACTAGGCATTCTGCCATGCCATTCGAGTGCTTCACTCTTAGACACATAGTAAGAACAAATTACCTACTGTACTGTATGTTTTTTCTTCAAGTTATTTCATGAGGCATAATCAACAACATTGTGTGACTTGAAAACAATAATACTTAATTAGACTGAACTCAAAGTAATTTATTAATTCTAATTTGAATACTGATATTATTATTATTACCATTATTAACATGCAGGAAAAGTTGTTACCTGACAGAAGATTTTAGACAATACAAAAATTTGCTGTCTTTTGTCATTTCTGATTAAGAAATACCAGGATATCATGGTCCCAGACTGACAGCATGTAAAGAGTAAGAATAAGGCAAGTAATGATCTAAATTATTTACATTGCTTAAAGCAAAACACGGAAGAGATATACTTAGGGTTTCCAATTTTTCACCTCATACTGTAGATATATAGAACAGTATCTGCGCTGTCTGTATACAATATTTACATAGTTTACAGTACAGTAAAGGCAGAACACAACTCTAGTACCCAAAATCATGAGCTACCCTCAGGAAGTTCATTTTTATGCAAATGGTTTGTTTTCCTACATGATAATGAGTCTAAACAATTTCCCAGATAAAGGCAAACTCATCTAAATGAGGAAGAAAAGCTTAACATGCATGAGCTGGTTCAGCCAGATAAGTAGCGGTAACACGAGGGAAAACATAATCTGTTACATTTTTTAGAGAGAAATCGTTAATCTATGCAGATTTTGCTCTTGTTTCTAAGATCTTTGCACACCATCTAGTGTTCCGTACATCATACCCTCAGACTGAATGGAGTGATTTTGGAAGATAAACTGCCTTTGTGTCTCGAGTACACTTTCTGACTGATGTTTACCGTTGCAGCTAATGTCCGATTGTAAAATATGGATCCTGAAACAAAAATACTACAACAGCAACAGATGACAAAAAAAGCACAGAAAAACAAGCGTTATAGAAAGTGAATGTTTGAATAATTGAATCAAGGTCACGTGGGACTAGATCTTAAAAAATGAAAGGATATCAGGAAATGTGGGAAGAAGTGCAAAAGATTTACAGAATGCCCCACGTAGTTACAGTACAACAATTACAAGCAATACCAGCTTATCCACAACACATGCCTTGCACTTGGTTGCTGTTGTTGACTTGTGGGAATCCTCTGAGTTCTAAATACCACATATTATTCAAGTTTATCTTGCAAATTTTTAATAGGGCTCAAGTCTGTTGCTGAGTACAGCATCCACAGATGTCCAACTGCAACATTCTCATTTTGCAAGCAAGTGCCATTAGGATGGAAAGCAGGTGTGGTTGCTCGATCAATTTAGCACTGTGCAGTCAGGCTGCCATCAATCTATCGCTAACAGTGGAATTCTATAGGTTCTCTATCGCAAACCACTACACTTGGGCCACCCAATAGATTGATCTGTTGTACACTTCCATTAGCGTGTGGTTCTGCACATCCACACCACGCTTGCAGTCTCTAAACCTTAATAAACAGAAGGTCTAAAATTGTATGTTTCTCAAAACACAAAGGACATGCATATACAAACCAGTAGGTTTCTTTGATGCTGAGTGTATTTACAGTTCTTTGTTTTAATTTTCCCACCATTTGAACTTTTCAAAATGTTATTAGAAATGCTTAATTAGTATTAGTCAAGATCAAAGATCACCCGAGTCAGGTCATCGTGTACACAATGTATAACATAAAATAAATCAGGAAAGGAATGCAATGTGTAGCCCACACATTGGGCTGATCTGAGTGTGGAAGACTTCATCCCAAGGGTATGACAAAATTCAAAAGCATAGTACTGTATACAATATGTTTCCTAAATATATTTTAAATTAATTAAAAAGACACAACAAACTGACATTAACAAGATTTTTAATTAAAGTTAACAATAATTATTGCTGCTATACAAAGAATTTTATCTGTATTTTACATTTTCAAATATTTTGACTAAAGGTAACAATTTAATGGTACACATCAATAGAAACCAGCTGGAATTTCTCAAGTACAAAGTCATTAAGGACTGAGGCACGGGGAGCAAAGTTCTCTTAAACCTGCCAGTAGTGATTGTTAAATGTCCTGCTGACAAGCATCCTTGTCCTTAAATTTCACTGCTGACAAACTGCTAACAAGAACACTTGTCCTTGGAGTCTTCTTTTCTCTCCTTTGACTCTGGCCAAGCTTTGGCACGTTTCCATGGGAACAAGCTTAAAGCACAACAGAGCCACTCACGTTTTGTAGTAATAGCATTTCATACAGTGAAGCACCACTGTGAAAAACCTATGAAAACTACACAAAACTGTTTTCAGTATTCAATTTCTGTCTTCACATACAGTACCATACTTCATCTACTCGCCAGTTCTAATTTGAAAGCTTTTCAGAATTTATTGCTTAAGCCAGCATTTTCCAAATTGAATTATCAAGAGATATGTGTTACAGTGTCCTGAGTACGGAGGAGGATTAAATCATGCTAATCTGACTGGTCTCCTTTCCATACATTTTTTTTTTCAAATTTTGTTTAGTGAACTACAGTACTAAAATTAGTAGTTCAATCTCCAACATTTCACAAGATGTAAACTTTTTAAATGCAAAAACTGAAACCCAAAATATACATTGTCAAAAATTACACATTATACAGTAATAACCTTGTCATTATTACATGACCCCTAGATTTGGAAGAAATACATAAGGTCACTATACCAGCATTAGCTGATCTGGTACATGACTGTGCTGTCAGGGCTCTGGTTCCTGAAGGTGTGCCTGAAAAGTTTATTTGAACAAAAAGTATATGTTACTCAAGTAAGGTTATGTAGCTTGACAACATCAGTAATTGTCTGCATTATTTTGTGATGCATTTTTATTTTTATGTATTTCTGAAAAACTACAGTGGAAAAAAATACAGCTGCTTTCTGAAAATGACAATATAAAAAAAATATTTCCTGTTGCAGTGTAAATTATCACATTACTCCCAGGAGACAGCACTGCCTCTAAAGGTCACAATAAAATGTTTCATTGCAATGTTTCTCTTCTTTTACTGAAAATACCCATTGAAATTTGACGGGACAAAATCCATTTGACTTCAGGGGCAATTGCATCTGACTGTCTGAGATGCTGTGCTGTAAACAGTGTTATTCTTTGCCTTCCCTAAGACATACCTCTAAACCATCTTCAATGAATCTGTGTGGAAATCACTTTAAGAAGTGTGATTTCACATACAGTACTTGTACAGAATCTGAACTGGAGGACACTTCTTAATGGAAACCCAGTGGAACTACTGTACATGAGACACTTTTTAATTAAATGTAATTTATTCCAAACATTATTGTAAAGAACTACAGTATCATCAACTGTCATCACTTAGAAATAAACTCAACTGTTAAAGAATATTAAAGAACTACTGAATAAAATAATAATATAATAACAACTTAACATTTTTACTTTTACAAAAACTTTTAAATACTAAAAACTGTATACATAATACATACAGTATACAGCCACTGTGTCTTCATGTTCGAAAGACTGTATGTTTGTTGATGTTGATACAGTATAATCAAAATTATCAAAAATTGTCCTGTTATTGGAACAAAAGTCAACTGGACCACTTGTTTTGCAGAGAACAACTAGTAAAATCTACAGTATGTACTACTTCAAAGACCAAGTGACCAGTTATACAATTGTATACAGTATTTACATTATATTATTAAGAATGGAAATCCCTAATCTGAAATAATGTCACTCATTAATATATTTAGTTCAATTAACATTGTTTGTTAAACTATAACTTGCTTAACGGTTCCGTTTAAAAGAATATTTATTCAACACTGGTTTACTCTAGTGCTAGTAAAGATTTCAGGTGAATCAACTGAGCTCACATACAGTAGGCAGTAATTATATGACATTTGTATGTAAAGCTTTTATAAAAATTATAAAGGTTGACGTTAAATGTATCTAAGAAAATAATGGGAATCTTCTAGACAGTGAAATGGAAACAGTGAATGTCTTAAATCAGTATGAAAAAAAGTGAATTTCACTAAGAAAGAAATCAACAATATGCCTCAGAAACCAAAGAACAAACTTCTATATTTAAAAGTATTGTATAAGCATAAAAAATACACAACTGTTTTGGGTACTAGAAACACTGAAGATTAATAAATCTTCAGGGTCTTATGTTATCCTACAAATTGTTATTAAGGAAACAAGAAACTATATAGAAGCCATTGAAGCAACTCTTCCAACAGACGCTCAAGACAGGGTACTGTCTATCCATATACTGGAGAACTGCTAATGTAGTATGCATCCATAAAAAGGCTGACAAAACAGAATCAAGTATTTATAGACTTATGAAGTCTAACTTCTTTTATATGTAAGGTTATGGAAACAGTTCTTGGAATAGATATACAAATAAGCATTGTTTCTCTGGGATCACCATAAAGAGGAACTGTTTAAAACATATCTACATTTCATTTAAAAAATACACAAAGAGTAATGTTTTTACTATTCCATCGAAAAAATTACCTTTTAGTTATTTCCCAGTTAATAAACATTATTTTACTGGATAGGGAAAGCTGTGATTTTAATGACAGTTGATAACAGATGAAAGGTAGGTAGCCAACAATTAAATATTAATTATGAAAGGTCCTTTGTGTAAAAAAATATCCTAACACTTAAATTCAGTGAGTTGCATCAGTGTTTGTTTACTATTTAAGCTCTACCTCTCATATGTATTTACCTTAGTTCTTGTCACAGCTTTGAAAGGATAACCCCTCAGTCTAAATTCTGAATTCTGTCCCTTTAATGGCTACAGAGTACACAGCTTATTGTGCAACTGGAACCCCACAGGTTAACATTTTGGCTGTAGGATTCCAATTGCACTTTGAAGCTACTTTGACAGATGGTTATAATAAATTATGTATTTGCAGAGTTCAAAGATGGGAATTCTTAGTTGAAAAAGGTAACAGATTCTGAGTCTGAGTTTAAATGCAACACTCCCTAATTGTAGAAGGTTAACGCTGCAAAATTTATAAGAGTTCCCCACTTGAAGACAGAAAAAACTAGCACATTTTTTGCTGACTAGGGGGGAGGTCTTAATAAACACACTATTACCTGCGTCTTTCCTAGTATACTATAGGTATCACAAATAAAGTGCTAATTTTCTGAGCCTGTTAAGGGGTACCCAGATTTATAGCCTCCAGGAGATGGCTGAGACAAAGATGATTTGGGTATCTCTCTCACTGGCAGTAGTGAGAAATTCGTACTGTACCAAGCAGTGGTTCAAATACCTTTTTCTACTGTTCCACAAAAACCTCAATTTTTGCAAACATGGTGATCTTCTTGTAGACTTAAGTTGAACAACAAAAAAATTGATGATACTTGTTTAGTCGGGACTGAACATTGTTTAACAAGTCATTACAGTTCAAAACTTGCACAAAAAAGAGATGTGCCTCATTTTCAATGAGCTGGTTGGTAGAAGCCATTCTTGTTTGCTCTGGGGTTTCACCATATCATAGCAAGAAAAACTGGCTGCTTTGTATTACAGTTCTTATGCATTTTAATATTATTGGAGATAGCCTTACAGTGATATTAAACACAGATCTCAAAATGCATTTGAAAAAATACACAAAATGAAAGATTAATGCCAGTCATAGAGAATAAAATGAAAACTTCTCTCTAGAATATATTCTTAGATTCTTAGATTGATTCAGCATATGTTTACTCTTCATCACGTTCCTATTTTGCTGCCACATTTTTTGTTTTTTAAGTACACAGTCACGTTCATGCCCTATTGTGTGGTTCATTTCAAATCTCATTTATATGCTTAATTACTACAAATTACATTCTCCCAATATGATAAGAGGTGAATTCTCAGTTCTCAGATAGGTGTGATGTAATTAGTGAAGTACCATAGGGATGCATACTAGGATCACTGCTCTTCCTAATTTATATCAATGATCTAGACTGTAGTATACAGTAGTTAGTTGAGGTAAGATTAAGTTTGTCACATTAGTAAACTAGTCATGTCTGTAGCAGGTAGCAAAATAGGAGGATAAACAAACACTGTAAATGCAATAATTGAAATTCAAAAAGATTCAGATAAAATTCAAGACTCAGCAAACAGCTGGCAGATGATGTTGAAAGCAGGCAAGTGTATGCTTTGCATCGAGGTAGTAAAAACTATTGTATAAATAAAAAAAATTGAAAACACTGAGCTAGAAGAGGTTACTTATGAAATCAGGGGATGTTATGTGAAAGTTATGTAATGCACAATTAAGGCCTCAATTAGAATATTGTGTACCATTTTGGTCATCATGTTAACAAAAAAAAAAGATATTGCAGCTCTGGAATCAGTCCAGAGAGGTGCAACCATACATTCCTGGGCTTAAAGAAATGTCCTACACTAATAGGCTAAAGGAACTGAACCTTTTCAGTCTTGAACAAAGAAGACTATGAGGGGTCTGAATTCAAGTATTTAAAATCCTCAAAGGCTTTGACAAAATCAAGTCAATCTAATAGATGTCTTTAGAATCAAAAGTGAATGAACCAGAACAAGCCAGAGGAGACAAGTGGAATGGAATTGCTTCTAACCGGATGCACTTCTTCATGTAAAGTGTTGTTGAAATATAGAATAAGGTACCCAGCCATGTTGATGAAACACATACCCTGGCCTCTATCTAGAGAGGGCTAAATGAGATCCTTGGATCAATGTGCTACTAACTACCAAACATGCAAGCTGGGCCAAATGGTCTCCTCTTATTTGTAACCATTCTTATGCCTGTTTAAGGACATTTTGTTATTTCTATATCCGCCCAGTTCGGAATTCCAAATAATCTAGGACTCTGCTTAATCTCCACTACTTCTCACCAGCTCAAGAGAGAAAAGCCAGTAGTCATTGGACATCCTGCAGACTCTGCAGGAATGGGCAGCAAGGTATAGGAGCTGCAACAGGAGGGGTGATGCATCTCTTTCATCAGTGCAAACCTGCAGACACTCAGCAAAACACAGCTGTCGCTGTATGCCAGAAGTCTCAGAGGGCTCTATCGGGTAATCCCAACCCTGCTCTCACAGATTATCCAATAAATGCAATAAAAACATTGGGCGTTTCACGTGTATTACAGAAGGTTCTTGTTAAAGCTGTGTTACCTTCACTGTGTCTATCTTCTCCTTAACAAATCTGGATGGTACGATGAATTTCCACTTTGTCCACCTTATTCCTTTGCTCTGGTGTTTCTTTCTGTTATATCAGTTAGATGATGGGTTTGGAATGAAACCCATTTGAATAAAAAAATATACTGAGATAGACAAAATGTTTAATTCAGCTGAACTAAACAGCTGGATATCTACAAGAGAATTAAACTCAACTAGGTGGTACAGTATGAGTAGTGCAAATACATTGGTACTCTGCATAACAATAATTTAGAGTGATGAGTCAGTTTTCTACTTCTGATTAACTTTAACAGGCATATGGTATGATTAAGTAACAGAAGCCATTGAATTAAGATGAACCTGTCAAGGAACAGACCAAACGCAAAGTATGAATACTAGAAGCAATTCCTGTGGAAATGTCAGCCTGCTCTGGGAAACTGTGGAAATCATTGCATCAATAAAGTCACAAGGTAATCCTTAAAATTTATTCCACCATAACAATCTTTCTTTCATGTAAAGTGGTTAATTTACTAATTCAGAGGCAATCTCTAATGCAATGAAAGAAAGAAATATTTTTGGTGAATAGAATAAAACAATCATTTCCAGAACTCAGAATAATGAAAGGAAACAGGATATATAAAGTGAATTTTAATGCCTTAAGAACATTTTTTTCATTCCGTTACCTAAAAGTTAAAAATGTATTTTTGTAAACTCAAGCAGGTGACAAATGAAACGAGTACACTCCTCTGAGCTGAGGGGGCAGTGTAGCGCAGTGGGTCTCTAAACTAATGGGTTGTGAGTTTGAGGTCCTCCAGTGGACACTGCCTTTAGTCTTTGATTGAGGAACTTGACCCAGATTGACTCCTGTCCACCCAGGTGTAAGAATGGTAAACAACGTTGCTGAAGGCAGACCCTGTGATGAACTGGCAGCCCATCGAGGGGTGAAGTCATGTGTTCTCTGATAGGTTCACACCTAGAAACCAGGATAAGCTCTGGCCCAATGAGCCAGTGTGACCTGAATTATCTACTGTACTGCCCCCACATATTTTCTCCTGGAAGGATCTTAAAACCAGAGTTTAACATTTTACTCAGCTGCCTTTTTTAACAACAAAATACTTCACATCCTGTTTTGATTGCAAACTATTGTTATGCAGCATGCATATTGGTATGCAGTTTTTAATAACTTATAAGTATGCAAATATGTCTGAACTCTATGTCGAATAACTGTTTTTGAGAGATCATTAATGTCAATTCTGCATTGGTTTGCATAGATTGGAGTGACATAACAGTACTACAGCTGTCAGTTAGAGCAGACAAGCATGCTTATTAACAAAGCATTAAAAAGTTGAGGACAGAACACATTATTTTTCAAAGTATATAAGAAAAGAACCGATGAAGCTGAAACATATATAATGATATTAACAAGGACAGAAAAGAGTCCCTTTAGAAGTGGAAATTAAGAGTAAATAAATATTGTTTTCCACTTTTCACTCTTTTGTAGTCATCTCAGTTAAAATACCAGCACTATACAGTACCTTAACCTAGGATTTTTACAAATATTTTAATAAGACAAAAGTACAGAGTTTCAGGACATCTACATTTCTTTGTGTGCATGTCCTCCTTTTGACCTGATAGTTATCACCTACTGCTGTATTTACATTGTTGGGACAGCAAAGTATGCTTTATCGAATAAATCCTTTATACATATATAGGGTAATGCATATACAGTATGAAACGACATGGCTTTACTTAATGCACGGAAAAAGGGAAATACTGTTCTGGCACCAACAGAATTAATAAAAAATCCTATAATACATTTTAGTGGTCCTAAGGCAACAAAATATGCACAGTAAATGTTACTATGACACTGATATATTCTCAGAAATTGGTGCCAAATTTTAAAAAATTTAATGTTCACTGGAGCAAAGAAATTTAAAATGAGTTCTCATTAATTCTTAGAAAGTATTGACACTTACCATAATTTGACTTAACATTCTGGTACATTGAAACACTAGAATTGGATTATACAGTATATAACGTGTGGCAGGGCTAGCTTTATTATTGCCCAATACAGTTCTCAGTTAATGACTGTTAAAAGATTCTTGTCATCTGTTTCAACATTTGCAACATTTGTAAATCATGTAAGCAGTACAGCACTTTGTTAAAAGTTAAAAGTGTATCACTAGAGAATGTAATGATTGTATTTATAACCACAGGGTAATACTAGCAATAGTACTGCTAGTGATATTCATCAATTTAACAACCCTTACATTAAACATTGTTTTATGAAACTAAGAACTTTAGAAAGGTTACAAATGAGAGGCTATTCAGCCCATCTAGCCCAAACGATAGTAGTTAATTGATCCAAAGATCTCATCTAGCTACTTCTTTAAAGAAGCCAGGGTGCTGGCTTTATCGAATGGCTGATAGTTTAACTTTCTATACTCGCACAACACTGTTCTCAGTTTAAAATACACTTTCATACAGTTTCGGCTAGTGTCCTCTGGTAAAATTCTAAAGACATGTAATGGGTTGACTTTGGAGGATTTTGAATCAGGTCTCCTCATAGTCTTTTCTGACTAAAAAGGCTTTACTAGTGCATTATAGAATGTTAACATGGCATCCCTTGATTAAAAAAATATGCTTTTAACTACAGTAGATATCCTAAAAGATTTTTAAAAAATTGTTACCCAATTGTCTAGAAGATGTTAATGATGTGTCAGCATAAGCACCTAAGGATTTTGAGCCTCTTCATAGCTTCTCCTTGTACAGCATTTCTCAATCTGAATTTATAATTACTTAAGTTTTTACTTATGTTTTAAATACTCTGCATTTGTTTACAACTGAGATCATCTTCCAGTTGTTTGTCCAGTTGTGAATTTAATCAAAAGCAAAATTTGGAATCTTATTTGCTGCTTCTTGCTATTTCTCCTAATTTAGCATCATCTGCAAACGTGAGTGTTTTAATAAGTACATGAGAATCTTGATTATTGATACATTGTGAATTAAGAACAGCACTGGTCCAAGTACAGATATCTGTGGTACTTCACTAAATTACATCACCCCAGTCTGAACATTCACCCATTACCTACATCCTCTGTTTTCTATTTAAAAAACAGTTCTCAATCCAAACACTTCGATTTTCTTGAATGTCCACTACAGTACCTGTAACTTCAGAATTAATAATTTATGAGGAACTTTACCAAAGTCATCTGGAAAGCTAAATACACCACATCATACAGTATGTGTATTCTTTACTGTTGTTACTTGTTCAAAGAACTCTAACATTTTGTCCAGTCCAGACACCAGTGCACTCCAACCCTCAATCATCCTACCACCAGCGCCATGAACCTGAACAGTGGACAACTCCATAGAAATGAGATGGAGATAAACCATAATCCAGTGGCATCGTGGGCTGTGGTCAGTGGAGAGCTCCATAGAAATGACATCAAGAAAAATAAGTTACCAATGATGCCAGGGGAGGGAGAGCTGTTTCAGTGTTTCATTTCACATCTCGCTAAAGAAAAGTGAGTGCTTGCACAGCAAGTTCAAAAAGCAATTTAAATCACATACTGTGTGTCAGGATTTCAGTTTTAGGAAAATGAAACTCTGACAAGAACATGGTGAAGAATGGTATTTTCTAAGGTCCTGGGTTGACGTAAAATGTCAATATTTATGTACCCAGTCAATTACAACCGAACATGCAAGCTGTTAAAGATTGTCAAACAATATTATGTCAGGTGCCATTGGTGAGAAGAGGTAGTAGGGCAGATTAATTTAAATCACTGGTTTCTTCAATTATCGCCCACTCAAAGTGTCAGAAATCTCTCTTGTAGATAGCAACATCACATGGAAATGCTCTAAACAATTATTGTACATTGCAGCTACAAAGTAACAATTAAAGTTAAGTCAATAGTCATCTGCAGAGGTGTTTGTATTATTAACAGGTGTCAACTTACATTATAGTATGTCTGCATGGTAAAGTTTGAAGATAATAGAATTTGAAAATAGTATGTATATGTAAGGGTAATGTAGATGAATCATGCTAATATTCTGAAATTGCAATCAAACAGTAAAACATTTGTGAGGATGAAGATCATTCTTCAAAATATTATGTCAGTGGGTCAATTAGTGAATGAAAATAATGAAGTCTAAAAAAATACTCTAAATGGATTAATAGAAATATTGAGAAAAATAAATCAGAACCAAGAAAAGTGCTCTACAGAAGGGCCCAAGATACAAGAAAAAGAAAGTAAACCAAGTCCAAGCTAAAAATACAGCAGGAAAAAAAGATATTAAAATTGGCAGGATGGAGATATAACTTGCAACTGGGGGCAAAAATAATGCAAAGCATTTCGTTTAGTACTACAGCAGTAAAGAAACTCTAAGAGAGGAGTAAGCAGTTAATTAGAAAACTGGGTATTATTAATAGCTGATCATTAATACATATAATAGTAAACATGCTAAATTAATATTTTACACAGGTCTCTTCAGTAGATGGCATCAATGTATACTGTACTTTGACCCACATTTATTGCTAAAAACCAATAAATCATCAGTGTCTAATGGCATTTTCCCAGTGAATGTAAGGACACGAGAGTTATTCACAGACCCCTAGCTAAGATATTACAACTCTCACTTAATATGAGAGCAGTACCCAGAGGTTGGAAAAACTGGAATTACTAAGTATCACCAATATAGCAGAAAATTATGACAAATTAGACTTACTTATATTTACACAATGGTAGGAAAATTATGTAAATTATAGTTGGAGACAAATTAGAAGAATACTCATATGTATACAGTAGAGCCATGAGTAGCCAACATGAGATTAAAAAGGGAAGGTCATTTTTAACTAAAGGATTCTCAAACAAGCAATAAGGACAGTAGATTACAATAAGACACATGACTCAATATACAATATTAAATATATTCATAAACCTTAAAGCATAAAAGGTCCATATAAAAGTCTTAGGAATCCAGAACATTGTATGGATGTGGATCAAGAACTGGTTACTAAACAGGAAAATGTACTTCATTTTACAGGACACAACTTCAAAGCAGGCAGATGTAAGCAATGGTGAGCAACAGGGCTTAGGCTTAGCCAAAAGCATGGACTGGGCAGACACCTGGAAAATAAAGTTTAACACTGATAAAGGCAACTTGATCCACACAAGTAGTAGGAACATACAGTACACTGTACAGTACATATTAATTCTGAGCAGCAGGGAGCTGCACACAAGAGGGGTCTGGGTGTTACTGCAAATCCTTCATCAAGACAGTGTGGAGGAGTAATAAAAAAAAACAAACAGCATGCTTGGATATACAGTATAGCAACAGGTGTGGAATTTAAATCCAGGGAAGTTATGTTTTATTTTTACAATGCTTCAGACCACAAACAGTAATGATGGTCTAAAGCAATGTTATACTGTATATGGATAGTTTAATAGACAAAAATCTCTTCAGTCTAGAACAAAGAAGATTATATTCAAGTCCTTAAGATCCTCACGGGTATAGATAGGGTTAAACAGTCTTTCTTTTGATCTTATTACATACAATAAGTAAATACTACAGCAGAGGGGCAAAGATATTGCACTATACTGTATCAGACCACACAGGACAAATTCCAGTTGAGGATAAGTGTCTTTGACTTGAACATTATATTAATCATATTTTATTTGTACCTTATTAATCACCTGATATCTTTAAAGCTTACTGTTGGTCATATCAAAGATAAATAAATACTCTATATACTGTACAACAACTGAGAAAATTGCTTGGTTTTTGATTAAAGTAGCACCATGTTGATTTGCTACTTAAGAATGTTACAACACTACAGAACAATGTATTTTCTGACCAATACTGACATTTTCTACTTTCCATTACTCTTATATTTCTTATACTGCAGAATACTTACAATAACTTTGCTGAAATAATAAACTGTCGAAGTTCATGAACGGTGCACAACTTTATAGAAGGAATTTTCAGTACACACAAATAAATAAAATAAAATATGAGAGTACACAACCCGATATGTTTATATCTGCAGAGAGAACAAGATCCTTCCACATTAATGTTTAAATGAAGAACTGATGAAAGCAAATTAACTTTAATAATGATGCATGTGCATTTTTGTTAAAACTAGAGCGCTATAGAAATAATGAATGGGCTTAGATTAACTCTTCACCAGACCTTCAGCTGCCATGGCAAAAAAGAGAAAAAGAAAAACACCTTTAGGCGAAGGTTAAGTACGTGTGGTTTGACAGGGTTGTCTCAGAATTTTCCGGAAGAGAGTTCAAACATTACAGTTGTCAAAATAACTTGAGGAAAACACCACGGTTACTACGGCTCATGCATCTTGCAGTGGTGCAGTTTTTAAAACATTTTTACCTCATT
Source organism: Atractosteus spatula (assembly GCF_055471065.1). Classification (NCBI taxonomy): domain Eukaryota; kingdom Metazoa; phylum Chordata; class Actinopteri; order Semionotiformes; family Lepisosteidae; genus Atractosteus; species Atractosteus spatula. Next base: position 52,534,110 of record NC_142711.1, on the reverse strand, counting down.
TATCAAAGCACAATTACTGTCACTTTTGTGTTTTGTCATTAGGCGGGAGGTTACAAGTGCCAGAACAGAGGGAGAGAGAAACAAAAAAAAAATTGCAGTAAGGCCTGCATAATTTTTCATTATCATCTTCATTAACCACGACCAGTGGGAGCAGGCGCTTATCCTTGCCCCTGTCATTGTCATGACAACGCTTCCAGAGCCTGTCTACCCAGCGTCCACGGGACAGGGGGAGAAAAATAATAAAAGCTGGACGCTCGTGTTATCCCCACCTCTCTCCAGTGGCAAGGGTGAGTGGCAACACGCCAGTCCCCTTGATCTATCCCTGGTGATTTCTCTTGACAGCCTGATATGGTGTCTCGACTCAAGGCAATCACTCCGATTTCACAGTTTAATTACTGCTAATCTGAGGAAACGTGGCCAGCGCTAATGAGCCGACACCAATCAGTTTGGGAAACGTGAGGACAAGGCGCTGGGACTATGCTATCTGTGTTTCATGCAATTTTTAAAGCTTTTGCCCTTAAGCAAGCTAGTCAACTGCTGTGAATTTATAATGAAATGAATTCTATATGAGGCCCTGTTTTGTTTTTCCCTCTCTGAGTTGCACCCCTCCCCAGCCACCACCACTACCACTGCCTTCACCTCCCCCCACCATCCAGGCTTAAAGTCACGGTGTACAATTTTAAATACACCAACAGGGCAAGTGTCAAACCATTACTCTAAATGCGTAATGCTTCTGGCTTAATGAATATTAATAACTTGTTTACTTACACGCTTGAACACAGCTGACAAAACTCTTCCAGCAAACCACCATTTTAGAATGTGTGCTCTTCAGCAGTTCTTAATTATGAAGCAATCTTGCACTTAGGTGCAAATGTACAGAGTCTGGTCGTATCAAAATGAACAGCTTCAATGCAATAATATGCCACTGTTAAACACCTGCTTTTAAAGACACAATATTTGATACAGTTCTAGGAAATACTACAATGTATGAAATACAGCCTTATACTGTAGATAAATACAGTATTAAAATAAATGCATAGAACCTGTCTGGGCTGTGCAGGAGTACATGGAGGCATGCCAGAAGCAACAGTTCATGTACAGGCTCCAGGTGCACATTACACAAGCTGGGGTTATTTTCAAACAACCTTGTTATTTCTAGTGGCGCAGTGGTGGCTTGGAAAAATATATTTGGACCTACCTGAAGTTCATGTAGCAGTCTGGTCTAGAAGGGCAATACATTTAAACAAAGTAATAATGTATAAAAATACGCTATGGAGGGATACGTTGACATGGCAGGACATGGCAGTGATAAGAACATAAAAAGATAGCAGACAAAGGCAGGCCATTCAGCCCATCATGCCTGCTGTGTAGTTTAGCACCTAAATTGATCTATAAGTTTACAGTATTTAGTACTGTAATTTTATAAAGGAGCCCAAGGGTTGGGCCTCAGTCACCTGACTGGGAGGTCTGTTCCTGAGATCTTCAATTATTTCTGGAAATAAGCATTTTCTAGCCTCCATTTTAAATGATTTCCTTTTACTTTTTGTGATTGATGATAATTGTGATGATGTGTCCTTTCTCTACTGAGTGTGAAATAGCCCCCTGATTTGACCTTATCTATGATCTACTGTATATCCCTTTAGATTATATACTTGAACTAAATCTCTTCTCAGTTTGCTTAGTTCTAGAGTATGGGTCTCCACCCCTGGTATAGGGCACCCCCTCTGGAGCAGCAGCCTTCATAGGCAACTACTGAATTAAATCATCATTTTCTAAAGACGAGGAGCAATTTAACTGTGACCAATTGACTTGTTAAATTAAGTAATTTAGAGATAATTCTGAAAAAAACTTTCTACCCTTCTACCCCCAAGGAGAACAAATTCCTTTAATTGAATAAATAACTTGGTTAATTGATCAATAACTTAAAAGCATTATTAATCTTTAAACATGTGATAACTTACTGTAGGGCACCCTATAAGACTACTTTAGACTTGGGCTCTTCACAACCAGAGCTGTTCTGGAGTAAAGAGGAGTACTGCGGTTGTAATTGCTGCCAAATGTGCTTACACCAAAAACTTAAAAATACTTATTACAGTTTGAGCATTCATGTTTTGAATAAAAATTCAAATTTAAAAAACTAAGTACACACCATTTTGAAAAAGAGCCCCACAGGAAGGGCCTGAATAATTTTGTAAGGTACTGTAGCTCTCTCAACCCATCTATATACGACAATCCCCTTAGATCAGGAATCCATTCATGATATACACACAAACAGAGAGAGAAGATACAAACTCAAAGATAGCACCCCATGTCAGAATTGAACCCAGGGCCCCAGCACTGCAAGTCAGCAAATGCTCTAACCACTGAGCCACCATGCCCCTGTAGCGGCAATGCTTGTTAATAGGACAGAATTAAGCGTTGGTATGCTGTCCTAAAGGAGGCCCCATCTCACCCTCCATCTCTGTGGTGCAGCCACAGAGAAAGTATTCATGCAGGCTGATTTAAGATGTTTTCTTTTGATAAGGAACAAGCTCCCAGACGGGGATGCACTTAGCTAAGCCTGGCTATCATGATCAATGGTCATCCATTGGCGCCTATCAGTCTAGGGAGTGCCGAATGGACATCTGGACTGCATTCCTAAGTGTCAAGAGTAAGTGACTTATATCTCATCTTGACCAACCAATCAGGGACTGGCAGGGTGTGGTAATACCACGTGGGTCTCCAATGCCCGCCAAACTCTCAACCAATCAGCACACATCTGGGTCTTGGTCAAAAAGGGAGCACAAGCTCAGATCGGGGCTCTCCTTGGCCATTTTCGCGCATCCTCAGAGACAATCACGTGACAACTGCTGTTGTCTGCAAAAGGACTTGGACTTTGTTCTAAGCGCGAGGCCGAGGATCCCGTACGTACTCAGAATTCTACCAACGTGAATGCTCCGCTTGATCAACGGCAGCCTACAGTTGGACCCTCGTCGACAACCTGAATAGCTTATTCAGAAGCAGCGCTGGACCGAGAACGAACCAGCTTCTTCCCAGGCAAAAGAGTGACTTGTGAGGACTTGCGGTCACACTCTGTGCATAGAGACTTTCTACTAGCCAGCCGGACTGCTGGTAGATCCCCTCGGAGCAACGACTGCCCTGCGCGCCGCAGTCAGATTCCTCCGCCCGTCCTACTCCGAGCTGCACCTCGACTGGTTGGCCAGTAGCCAGAGGACGCCGACACAACGCTCATTGGACAACCGCTGCAACAGAGGCTGCAACAGAGCCTGTCAGCTGGTTTGGTGTTCGTGCCGGGAGATTCCAAATCCATACACAGTGGCTAAGTAAACCCCATGTTCTACATTGCGTCTCGAGAATTCAATTGTACCTCAACACAAGTTGTTATCAATTTAATTCATGAGTAATGTATTTACTTCCGAGTTTAGAGTAAGTGGGTAATAACACTGGTTAGCGATTTGGTAACCGAACGATATATATTGACATATATTCTCTGTTGTGTATCTCTTTTGTGTTTGCATCTCTTCGAGATTATATACCTTGTATATTGATAACCCTCACAGTAAGGTCTGCCGCTCGTATCCAGGCAGACTAGTATATCTTTGGTGCACAATTTATATTAATAAATGTATCTCGTGTATTGAACCCGTGTGTGTGCGTTGTTAGTTGTTCTGACGATTGATTTTCTAAAAGCTACAACGAACAACCTCGTGATTACTGTTACAATTAATAATTGTCTCAGTAAACCCATCAAACCACTACACCCCCAAGACCAGGAATCATTTCTGTATTTTCTTATTGGAACTCTTCCCAAAGTTATAATAACCTTTTCTTTTTAAGTGACCAAATCTGAGTATATTCATCTAAATGAGGTCTTATTACAGTGTTGTAACACTTAAGTACGACTTCCCAGGATTTAAATTCTTTGCCATACACCTACTGTAAGTATTCTACCCTGATAGGAAATGCTATTGGTTCCCATCCAATAGCCTTGAGAAACAATCAAATGCCTTTCATATACAGTAGGGGTGGTAGCAGAATGCAAAATAAAACACAATGGAAGAAAAAAAAATAACGATCCAAATGAATAACCTCTGCATGAAATTAGGTCAGTGGAGTTGGCTGACAGTTTTCTTTTGTTCGTGTTTGTTTTTCAAAATAAATGCCAGGTTAAGCCCAGAAAACCTTTCCCATTGAGATCTTATAACCTTCAACCCTATCGTGACTACTGAAAGAGCAGTGTATGTATTTTTTCTACACCTCATTTAAATAGCATGGAGAAACATGTAGATAATACAGTACGGCGTGATATTAAAAGTAGCATTTTCTACCTTATTGGAACAGCCTGGAATTGTTTAGCTTCATTTGCTCAGATGAACACACTTTGAGCTCCCTGTAAACTGTCAATCAGATTTACTGTAAATGAATCAAAGGTAACCTACCTTTCAGACATGGAAAATACTTTTTTTCAAAGTCGAATGTATTTATGGTGGTGAATTGTGGATGCTGTTTATCAGGACATATATCTGAAGTAAGGCCTACTACAGATTTTACATTCACCCACATTAAATGATATTCAGAAATTTAGAAGACAAAAGTCTCAACTAAATTCAGAATGTGACGTAATTTAAAATTATCACAAATTACTTACAGACCATTCTTAAATGTCACCCAAAAATTTTGCATTGTAACCATATTCTACATGGCGTATCACAGCTGTAGAAATTTAGATATACTGTAGAAATTTAAGGCTCATATAATCTCCTAATGGATACAGTGTCATTTCATAGGTGCAGTGCTAAAACAAGCAAGTCTAGTGGCACGTCCTCTATATGCTCACATTTAATATGTTACCAAATGCAGAAATGCAATCCTAGTTCAATAGACAAAGACATTTGAAAACTTCTAACTTTCACCCACAGCAATGAGTTTAACCCATGCAACAGAGCGACGCGGTCTGCCACTGTGCAGAAGAAAAATGTTTCAGGTGATTCAACATTATCCCAAGCAAAAGGAAAAGAGCATTTTATTTTGAACACACACTGTGGGTAAAACAAAATCCTAAAACCTCAAGCCAAACACTTAATTACCCACAAAGATAAAATGTTTTTAAAGGGAGGAAACATGTTTTACTTTGCCTTTATCCTTTAAATAGCTGTAAAATTCCTTAATCAGCCAAATCTTCGTACTGTATATGCATTATAATTGAATAAAAAATAATAAATGAAAATGAAGTGAAACAACCCCCCCAGACTGCACAAAATGTTGTTCATTTCTGAGTCAGTATACTGTATAAACCCATTACACTTGTGAAATATTTCTTAGATTTCTGACCCAAAGGTGTACCTTCACAGCTGATCTCTGGCATGACTCCTTAAGGCCAGTTCCCTATAAGTAAACCAATTCCAAGTCGGTTTTTAGGGTAATGATCCAATAAATGATTTCATTTTCAATCCTATTAATGGAATAAAAATAAAACATTCACGCAATCTGTGCACTTAACAAGAAATATGCCAACTGGGGGAAAAAGTAACCAAAATCTTTATATGAAGAAAGATCACTTACTCTGATTCTGCTAGTAATACAATAAATAGTATATATGGTATGTAACCAAAACTAATCTAAATGACACATTATTGCCTTTTCAATAATGTTATTATTTGCTGCATTTCTGAAGATCTGTTTTACAGTATAGTGACATGCTGAAGCAAAATGTTTTTTTGTGATGCTCAAAAAATGTAATAAAATACATTTTGGGGGAAATCTGTCTTATAAGGTCTAAAGTAGACCTGCCTCTTATAAAGATGTCTTTATTATTATCACAATATCAATACATACATTTTTGTCATAAGCACCTACTGTAAATATTTAACTTTAATCATTTTAAGCACATTCAGAAGAGCTGAGTACCAAGTAAATTCTATATTGTGATGCCTTGCCACTCTAAAAAGTGTTTAATCTCGAAAGTAACACATTAAGATGTAGTTTCTGAATTAGAATGAAAACCTAAAAATTATAGTGGTAGAAAATACAATATGTTGAGTAACACTGTGAAATAGTGATAGGTGGCTTTAAGAGAATGCCACCTATTAAGGAGAAAAGCCCGGTTGAAATGAGATACACCTGGACTAATTGAATAATTGGCATTCAGAAGGAGTGGGATTACACATGAGGAAAAAGAGCAGATAGGATAGGCTCCGAGTGGACTTGGCCACTCCCCCAGAATGATGGGAAGCTTTAGAAAGTCTATAAACTTTGTAGATGCCTATATCTGTCTTTATAGATAAAAGTAAACGCAAAAATATAAGCAATGATTAACAAGTTATTTGTTTTCTTGCAAACTGGTGGTTTAAAGTAAATGTGCTCTCTCAGGTCATTGCAGAGGGTATACTGTGAAACGGCTATTATCAATGAGCTAGTGAATAGTTGGTAATATGATTTTTAGTGCAGGTGTCCCATATTAAAAGGTGACACATCACCCCTAAATTCATCAGAGCATTTTGAAATTCAAAAAGGAAGCCATATGTTTAAAGGCAGAACTATTTCTCCCTGTGCTGCATTTCTTGGTAGCTTGACTGGTACAATAAAAAGAGCTGAGGCACTTTTATATAACAGGGTCTGTGCTCATTGCCAGCTGTTCATGTATATCCCTTATTATCTTTTATGGTATTAGTACTGTGCCATCCTGCAAAACAATCAGTTCAATCACAGGAATCTACTGTATGTGCTCATTGCACAAGCACACACACGCGCATAAGCATGTTTTCTTAAGAATACACCTTTCTCAAAGGATGTGCATTTCAGGTTCCTAAGAGGTTTTAAGGCAAATTATCAAGAACAAGACCTCTCTTTTTAAAAAAAAAACAAAATTCAACTAAGAGGGGGGGGGAAAGAGAAAATAGAAAATGTTGTGTGTTACAAGTATTCACATGTACAGCCTAGTGCTTGCTTCTTTATTTTCATGTTGAACATTGATCAATTATCAATATTGTTATCTGTGTTGTAGCACCCTTGAGAAAACAGCAAGCATAAAAGAGAAAGGACTCAAACAAAAGCCTGTCTGCATGGCTGGCCATAATGCATGGTAATGCAGAAAGCAGATACAGTATTTGTACTAAAGTCTGAAGTGTTGAAACATTTAAAAATGGCTTCTCTGCTTTTGGAGGTCCCTTTTTTATAAAGGCAGACCCCATGTGCTCCCTCTTATTACAATATACAATACAAACTGTATTGCTTATATACTGTACTAATTAAAACTTCTGCAAGGCAAACCCTTTTCTTCTAGACTCCCTGGGACTTTTTTTTATTCTTGTAACTGATGATGGCCATTTAAAAATAGCAGCCCAAGTGCTCTTAACTGACCTCTCACAAACAGTAATAACAAGTAAAATTATACCAAATATCCTTACACATTGAAGTTTAAAGACCTACAGTAGACAATTTTGTAAACTACGGTTTTCAAGCAGTGGATGCTGAGTTATACTGTACATATGCCTCTTACATTTTAAAGTATTACTTTCTAGTTCTAGAAAGCAGTCCCAGAGTACAACACAGTAAACACTATTATTATATAGTGCTGAATGGCAAAACCAGCAGGGATCCCTAGTTGTATGGGATCCCTTTGAAAGTGCAAAGTTATTTTCGGTTCGGTAGCTTTATGCATGCCATGACAAGGGGTGCACTGCCCTAGTCATACTGTATATAAAAATAAAATTCTCATTTTTTCCCGTGGTTTGCAAGAATTGGCCACAGATCCCTGCTTGTGCTTCTTAGGATGCCCAAGTCTGTTAAATTATCTTTCTGCTGATAAATGGCACTGGATAATTCAATTTGCATCATATTCCATGTGGGGCCAACCTGCAGACGTTCTGCCAGGATCTCAGCACACAGTGTGTCAGCTGAAATGCCACTACAAGCCCTTCAACACTGACATTTAAACCTTACCATCTTCTACCAGCTGCGACCCCTGTGGGGTACGAGCAGTTCAACTCAGTGACAATAAACAGCACTTTGAATATTATGCCAAACGGTTTCTGTTTCACTAACACTGTTCGACAGTAATTTGTACTGTAGCTGAACCATGAAAAAACATCACTATCTTTCCCACCACAATTGCTAACTTTGGTTTTGTACTTCACTCATTTATATTCGAAATTAAAGTATTTCGTATTTAGTCATTTTACATTCTCCTCACACAAGATAAAGAGAATATAAAACAGGATATACATGTACTGTACATACCATTTTGTATTTGAATATGTAGTATCAAAACTTACTCAAATTCCCAAAAACTGATGCTTGTGTGACTTGCATTTGCAAACATAAAAATACTATACATTTGTCTTTGTAACAAGCAGTCATCTGGAAAGATAATCTGCTTTAAATGGGTAAAAGAAAATTAAATAGCAGTCACTTTTTGGAGTACTTTAAGATGCAACAATAATCAAAAAGGAATGATTATCATTTTCCATAAGTTTCTAGAATGATTTTTTATACAGCAATATCACAATAAGAAAGATACAAAGCAGAAAAAAACATATCCTCAATTAATTCCACAATATTCTTGAGCAAACATAAAGAATCTATGCGTTGCAAACAGTTGCTTTGCAAACTTCGCCCATGTACATGTACAGTACTGTGTTGAACTGAACTGATAAATGTTATTCCAAGACTTGAATACTGCCAGTTAATTGTCATAACCAGTCTGGTATAGTGTGAGGAAAAGCATAAAATGGCAAGAAACATTACTAAAGCTATTTATAAAGTCGAAAGGTCATCAGATGGTAAAAGGTTCTGAATTAAAGATCTGTTCATCCCATGGCTTTCATCAGTCTTTAACAGACAGTCTCCAAAGCAGTAAAGCTACACAGAATTCATAGCACAGCTGGACAGCTCCAATAATATGACATTTCACATAGAAATCTAGAGTGGCCTTGGCATTTAAGAGACTTTTTAAACAGTTAAAACAGCTTCCTGTACTGCTGAAATTTTTATGTGGGGTGATTTTCACCCCTTCGTCCATGGCTTCATCTTATAAAAATTTAAAAGACAAGGATGGCTTATTTGTAAGAGAAAGTCATTGATCTCCTTCGTCTAATATAAACACACTTCTACGGAAGGGAATTCAGATTGTCCCCTGTACAAAACTGACAGTTTTTACTGAAAATGGCCAAATGCAATTTATCTTCCTTTCACGGCATCAAGCTGTTCCAAAGTAAAACAGAGTAAATTTTCTGACATGAAGATTGTTTTTAAGTAAGACTGTATTTAGTTTCTTGCATTAATATTAACTAATTTAACTCAGTAAAATCACTTAGATGGTGTCAACTTAATGACATCTTATGTCTTAAAACAAAAGAAATTGACAGATTTTGTTGCGATAAGCATTTGTTTCAATCAGAAACAATAAAATCCCCTAATATGTTTACTTCATAGTAAATTATTGATAAGGAAGTCACTGAAGTTGGCTTGGCTAAAATTCCTATATCTGTAAGTCTCAGAATCAGTGCAGTGAATCTCACAAAATTGGTGAACAGTTTAGCTGACATTATCACAATCACCATCAGATATCAAAATCGAACTGAGTTACAGTACAAGACATTCCTAGATATTTTTTCCACACAAAACTGTATAACAGTTGATAATTTCCTGAAACTCATTCTGTAGTATCCGACTGACTCAGTTCCTTGTATCTATTATGATACCAAATAAAACAAGTGTGGCTCCATGTTTTACTACCCACACACCTCTCAAATAATGTTACCTAGTTGCCTAGCTCTCTGCAAAGCCTGTGACTGAGTAAATTTGCCTGTTCTTACAATTTCCCCAAATAAAATATTTCAATGTGCGTTGGTCTCATGTTTTGTGAAGCATGGGTTACTGAAATGTTTGTGTATGCATGTTTAATACATGCCTTGCACATAGTTTTGCATTTAGGGGATATCACATACTGTATGACGCAAAATTAATCAGATCAGCCACAGACATCAGTGTGCCATATTCATGTCACTCCGTGTGATTTTAACTGCCTGCCATTTGCTTCTAGAATGCTTCAAGGTATTGATTAATTCTCTGGTGAAATGCCAATACTAGTGACATAAGGTAATAAAATGTAACCCAATTAATCATGATTTCTCTTAGGTACTGTAGATTGGTAAAGGTATAGGTATTATGTATGCCTATGTGAATAATTGTATAGCCATGGTGGACATTCTGAATCTCACTCAGTTCAATTCAGGTCAGCTTTAGTCAGGCCTAGTAAAATAACTTGGGAGCAAGCCACGTGTGGAACTGGGATCTGGGATGCATTAGTAGTAGTAGATCGAGTGACTTTGGAAAGTGACTATCCGACAAAGGACACTAAACCCTACTTAGAACAGTTAATTAGGAGGAGGTTGTGTGAATTATGCTCTTATGTGGGAATGAGTACCTAACAGGTGACCATGTGGTACTCAGGGTAACAGGAGCAGCTTAAGACCCATTTGTAACATTAATACAATGATAACACGGGTCTAATAAACCACTCCATATTTAATGTGTGCCATTAATAGGTGAATGGCCAGTGAAGGTGTGGTCATCTGTCTCGCACCCCCCTAGACAATAACGGAGTATCACTGAGAGTGGGTGCAATCTTTTATGATCTTTTTGCAATCCAGTTTAGAAAAGACTGGCTACTTAAAGGCATGAATCATCCTTGTATTTAAGCTCTAAAAATTGAATTTAAAATTAGAGAAATCTCTCTGTTTATGAGGCATTATTTGGCATATGGAGAAAGCTTCCTTTCAGTTTAGAAAGTGATATTTTCCAGGGTAGGGCCTTTTATTGTATATGAAGAGACTTAATCTTCACCAGCTGAATTTGTTTCTCATTAGGAAGCTGTTACAACCAGTCTGTACACACGATACCAGGGAACAAAGAAATCATTTGACCAGGCTTGACATTCTTTGAAAACTGGTGTGTTTAATTTTAACTTTCAATATATTATCTTGCTGGAAAAGCTGGTCTCAGGAGTGACTTTCATTTAAAATTATCATTTATTTAATACGTTTAAACAACCTCTCCCTCCCACTTCTTAGTTATTACATTGGTTGCAAGACTTTAAAATGCCTATAATAAATAGTGCTTTTACCCCATCCCAGGGATCCAGTGTGCCTGTGGTCACTAGATACTGTACAGTGACTATTAAGGTATCGACACAGTTGCAAGGGGTATCTATTTGATAATGGCTTTGTTTAAGAACCACATACAGTACTGGATTACCATATCAAACCAGAAAATTCCAGAAGGTTCCAGACATGACCAGTAGCCAAAGTAACCATGTGGTACTCAGGGTAACACGAGCAGCTTAGGACCTATTTGTAACATTAATACAATGATAACACGGGTCTAATAAACCACTCCATATTTAATTTGTGCTATAAAAGTGCACTAAAAGATGACAACAATTATTTTTATTCTGGAAGAAGGAAACATTAAGCTGTGCCATAAAGATCACTTGTTCTGTCTTACCATAAAGAAAAACAAATGTTAGACAGTATCATTATACTCTGGTATTCTATGGTATTTTTAAAATATACTGTAAATTATTTGAATTCTCTTACACCGATGTAACCCAACACCAAGTTTAAATTTGTTTAGAATTACTTCTGAAAATTACTTCAAGAAAAAGGTACTGTAAAAAACGAATGAATCATTTATCTCTTTCTACTGTACAGTATATAGATAACCATTTGTATTCAGTACCATTTCAATACATTCAAAGAGCAAAACTACATAATGTAATCATTTACAATCTCTGATTATGCTGTGAAAATAGTCAATGGGTTTCTCTTGAGAGTATGTTATTTTTGTAAGTAAAAAATAATAGATTACTGTATACTGTATATATATAACGATTCATATTTACTTTTAAAAAATATATATCAGATTTTGTAGCATCTCACGAATTCATTATTGTAAGATGAACTATACTGTAATATGCTTTACTCTCAAAAAAGTAAAGCATGATATAATGAGTAAAGACAGGTGATTTCAGCGTGCAATAAAAATAATAATGAATTCATCAAAGTGTTAACAATGTGTCTAATGTACTTCATAACTGATTTGGAAATAAGTTCCATAAATTGGAAGGATCCCTGCCAACTAAGCAGGCTCTATTTAAAGTTATTTTCTTTATACTGTATACTGTATAGCTGTACGGCACAGTTTTTCATTGAAAAACATCACTTTTTCCCACCCTTGTGCTGCAAATTAATGAAAGGCAATCATAATGAAATACTCATCGCTGGAGTGATGAGTCCCACTCTGCTTTGTCAGAAAAGACATTCTTTGGCTTCGGAGCATAACAAATATTAGTATTTCTATGGAAAATAAGGTAATCTCTGGTGTGTAATGAGATTATAAGAATTAACAAGGTCAGATCTAAGGCAGTGGAAAGGTTGCTGTACCCATTGAATAAACCGTGAATCTCTACCCTCTGGAATAGTGACATGGCAGAATACTCCCAGTAGTCTGGACTCCAGAAATGAGCCACCTCCCAGCAAGCACCATTTAGCAATTATTATTAAGTAATTTCCTAGTGATTTTGATCAAGTGGCTAATACCACAAACAGCAATACACTTCAGGGAAATGAGAGGCATTCAATTGCTTAATAAACAGCATACATAATCAACTTAATACTTGCTTAAAAACACAATTACTTACGGTATAAGAAGGAAAAAATTAAAAACAAATATTTTCAGTATCATTGTTGTCATATGTTTTTCAGCAATTAACACTAAATACTGTCCTCTCAAGATAAATTTCATTACATATTCGAAATTACATCCATGCAGACAATGACTATTTAAAACCCTGGAGGGGTTTAACTGTGTGACGGTACTTTGTGCGACTGTGCCTGACAGCGTGTCTGTATGTTCAGATACAGTATGTTTGATCTTCATGGATGAGTGAGCCCCTCTCACTATGAAACAGAACTTTGTTTTGTTCTGTCGTGCACTTCCTCTGATGCTTCATATTATGCTATGTACTGGATGCTATGGATGACATGTAATTCAGACTCACCAAAATTAATGCTTCATGATGTCACTGAAACTTTCAAGTTTTGGGAGAGTGTGGCCAGTTTCTGTAGCTGCTCAAGGTTACACTACGACATGTCATATCTGCACTTATTTTAGTAAAACCTGTTTTGGTCTAAAGCTCATCCTACAAAACACCTTCAATGAGTATATTACTACATGTATAATAAAATATAATATATAAAATCATTATCATTTCTGTGACACACAGAACCTCTCACTGGCAGTTTTTAATAATGGACCTGTCTACTTGTGAGACCTAAAAAATGCACGTCCTGCACACTGTCATTTTTTTTCTCAGGAAAGTAGTTGTTGCAATAATACAGTATCTCAATATTTCATGTCCTTTTTTAATGATCTTCCTCAATTTTGCAACTCATGAGAACTAATGTACACTGAAACGATCCCTGCCAGAAAATTTTAGATAAAAAAAGACAGTGATTTTCATTTCACGGCATTTAAAAATATATATATATTTATGGACCAGGAGTAGCAGATGCAAATCCAAGTTAAACAATTTTTCATATTCAATCTGTTCAGAAACCCTCAGAACCAAGCAGTGGCTTGTCTCACATTTGTGAGTTGTCTTTACATTTCTACATGTCCTGGAAGGGCAATCAAGGCATTGGAAACCCTTAATACAGAAGGTTTAAACAACATTTTAATTAGATTTGTTTCTAGTTTTGCAACCAACGATATCACTATAAATGTGATGCCCATTAAAATGCTCTGTCCCTTAAGCGAACAGTATAAAGTTAACATCATGAATGGGCATTTTGAAGACGTAAACCTGAATAATAAAATAACTACTGTATAGGCACCCTCTGATGTTTTCAGGAAGCACTAAGGAGCAGAAAGCTTTTCCAGCTCTGCTGATGGAAACTGCAGTGTCAGTGCGGCCACAAGATGAAATGTAAATTGGACTTCTCAGGTGGATTACACTGTCAGTTGGAAAACGAGCAATAAAATTACTCGGTCTGTTCTCTGGAGCATGAGGCCAGTAAAGGGGGCGAATCTGTAGCGTTCATAGGCCCAGAGACAATCTACTGTATTCCTAAACTTTAGTCACGTTCTATTAAAGGCGGACTACTTTACTTTCTCTAGTTCAGTACATGTCATTTTTTAAATGAGATATGGTTTCTTGACTGGTTTTTGGCATTAATTCTCAATATGGGAACATAACCATACATCAGAATTAAATAATGCTAAGAGCTCCCTCATTCTTTGGTGGATACCGGTTTATCTCAGATCACAGGGACACGGGGAAGCAAATTTGTCTCTGCCCCATTATTATTCAGTGCACTACAATCTGATTCTCAGATAGGACACGAAGAATCATTTAACCGGAGAGGGCGGCATTGAGTAAAATATGAAATGGGCTGCTTCTTAAAGATTTACAGTACAGTAGCATGTATAAACCAATAAAAAGAAGCAGTCTTCATTGACTTAGATCTTACGCAAAGAATTCCATTTACAGTACCACTGGTTTAGTTGTTTGGTGAAATTCTAATAATTGTAAAATAAGCTAGCAAATGTAAAGAGACGACATGCTTAGTGCTTTGGCTTTAACTTGCCTGGCTGAGGAAATGATCTCCGACCAGCACTGTCACATTGTCCCTCACTAATATGGTATGAACCAGGAAGAATACCATCAATGGTGAAGTTGGAGGGCAAAGAGGGATGCTAGAAAGATATTGCCGTGTTTAGCCAGGGAGCTTTTATGTACAGGTAAGAGGAAGCGTGATTTTAGAATGTGAGCTCCAAAAAATCTTCTGTTCAATAACAAAGTTTAACACTAAATGCTACAGTTTCTTCTCTTTTCTTTTTAGTATATAGCACATATTTCTTCTTAAACACACTCTGAATCTTAATTCAATTCAATCCAATTCAATCAGAAAAGCCGATTAAGCAAAACTTTTCTTTCCTTCTTTACTGCTTGCTATCCTGATGTATGATCTGCAGTGAACAGTAGTTTAAAACAAAAAGTCCATTCTACGGTACAGGGGCCCACGAAAACTGGAGAATTATTAGAACAAGTGTTGTTTTGCCATTCTTAATTAAAACATTTCCAGAGTGGCTCCATCGTGTATGTTTCTTTTTTGTTAGTCATTAAGTCATGGACTTTTCCATCTGCCAATACCTGTATGTACAGTATATATACTGTATCTACTGTATTTGCCAATAGTTACAGTAAACAGTATCCTTTTGAATGCATTACAATCAACACCTTTATCACAATCAAGTAGTGTCACAATCAACCACTTCTTTCAACCTTTCCAATGCTGTACTGTCTTAGTTGAACTACAAAGCATTTTTGTGGGCTAATCACCTAAAAGGCCTGTTTCGGAATATCTTCAGAGCAGTAGTCATGAAGGTGGCAGGGTGACCTCTCAGATTGTGCGGCTGCCTGCTGCCAGTCTGGAATTCAACTGGGGCTTCTTCTAAGAGGAGTTTGCATTCCTGTTTCCATATGGGTTTTCTCCAGGTGCTCAGGTTTCTCCCCACCTCCCAGAGACAGGCTGGTTAAGCTAATTGGGCTCTCTGAATTCTCCCTATATGCTTTTAAGCGTGTCCTGCAACTGCTCGGTGTTTCTTCCCTACGATTCCAGGACATCGCAATAAGGAGCTTTATGAAAATGTGTGGACAGTAACCAAAAAATATGATTTATCATTTGTTATCACCACTTCATCATTTTGCAAAAATACTTCCGGCATTGTTAGTGAGATACAAACCGTCACCCACTGATGCCAACTGTGTTCATCATGTTTTAAAGACTATTACTTAGTGCACAATTCTATGATTTGAGCAGTCTGTGATGAAATATTTCATAATTGCTGAATGTTATTGGTGTTGTCTTGAATACATGCTACAGAAATAAATATTTAAATATAGAGGGAATTCATTTAAAAATGTTACATTTCATAATTTCATCCATTTTGTAAAGTCATTTTTTCCTCAGTATGAGCCTAATTTGCATAAATACTGTACTGTATATAACACAATATCAAGAAGACGCATTAATATAATAAACACACACTGTAATGGAAAAAAAATGTTCTTTTAGTTGGTTCACAAGTACAATGTTTATTTTGTAAAAGGAAAATGTTTCAAAACAGAAAGTGAGACACCTTTCTGTCTGTAAAAATATAGTTTCGACAAAAGCCTACAGAAAGACTACAGAAAACCTTACCGTGGAATGATAAAAGTACATTATTAAAATGAAACAAAACTTAATGTGAGCAAATCATTTCTGTTTGTTTAAAATATAATTGGTGGAGTGATTGCAGAGTGGTTCTCAGGAAGCAGACGAAATATAAACAAACCAAATGTGAAATGAAACTTCTTATGTTTTTTTTCTCAAAATACCCTTTTTCCAATTTCCTTTTTTATTATTCCACTCTAGGCAAATAATCAGGGCATAAAATGTAAACACAAAATGTCTTGTTAAAAAGTAATTATCCTCACAAATACATGTGTACATTTTTTTCCAAAAGGCATTTAAATACCAGGCTTAGAAAAGCTTCTTGAAGCCAATATTAGTGAATTTCAATAAAGACAAGACATTTTCCATTTTAGATTGTTTGTTGTTAAACAATTTTTCAGTGTCATCAAAGTATTTAAATGCCAGAAGTAGTTTGTATATATACAGTACATACAGTATATAATAAATTGCAAAAAACCCCAAAGATGACCTTATTTCTTTATGTGTGACCTTTAGAGATTGCTGGCCAATTCTTTCAGGCAAATACTGTATAGGTGCCTTTTTTTTTCTACGCTACAAATGGCCCTCG